>NW_017671013.1:270749-343627 GCF_001879085.1 Nicotiana attenuata
CTGCAAACTTCCATCTCAAAGCTCGAAAGCGGTTGTCCCATTGTTTCTCCAAAGCTAGGCAGTTGAACCAGAAGCCTGGCTGGATGCTTCAGGATTTATGGGATGATTTGCAAAGGCAATGGCTTACAGCAGAGTTCTTAGAGAAGAGCGAAAAAGGAAAGAAAGCCCGGGCATCTGAGAAGGGAGGATCCTTGCACACTGGAGGTGCGGTCAGCCTAGGGACGATAAAACGAAGAACGGTACGTAATTGCTTAATTTACTTTAATTTTCTTAGTATATGTATTCTGTTTATTAACTAAAATTTATGAGTTTTCAGGAAAAAAAGTTGGGGCGTCCGATGAACCAAGATGAGCTCTTCAAGGAGACTCATATTGTGAAGAAGAAGAAAGAGACGGACCAAGAAAGGTGGGTCGAGGGCCGAGCCTCGACTGTACATGTAAGTTTTTACTTTTCATTAAGAATTTTGATTTACTTTTATATGAATTTGGAAATAGTAATTCACATATTATTTTTCTTATAGGGTCACTTCACAGCTGAAGTGGAGCAATTCATACTCAGTCAGCCAATCCAACTATCGGACGAGGATGCTGAGAGAATGTGGACGTAGGCTGCTGGCGGTCCAAAAGGGGGGAAGGTATACGGGCTTCCTAATAAGAAATTCCATCGCTATAAGTGTGGAATGCAAGGAATAGAGACTTCCTCCCAAGCCGAGCAACTTGATGGGGAGAGCCTCTCCTCTATGCGGGAGACTGTGGCAAAGCTCACATCCGAGCTAGAAGCCGCCAAGGAGAGAGAAAGGCTTAGAGATATGCAGTACTCTGGCATGCAAGCTCAGTGCAAGGGCATGCAAGAGCAGATCAAAACTCTCCTAGCTTCTGGCAATTTTTCAATTCCCCGGTCTCGTGAGTCATCGCTAGAGGCTCGCCTTCCCCGTACTCATTCCCCCCGTCCTCCCCGTGGTCATTCTTCCCATCATCGAGAAATAGCCCATTCTAGATACCGTCATGGTGAAGAAAGTTCATCAGACGGTGATGATAATGATGTAGAGAACAATCTTTGAACTTATAAGTTTATGCTAGACAAATACAATTGGTTTTCGAATGGTTCTGTAATAACATTTAACTTATTAGTTTGCTAATTAGCTTAAAGTATAAAGTTCTATTGAACTTTATACTTTGTTCGTTATAATTGTTGTTGTTGTTGTTGTTGTTGCTGTTGCTGTTGTTGGCATATTTGCCTATTTAGGAATTTTGGTAAGCTGGCAGGTGGTGTAGCTGCCAAAAGAGGCAGTTCCTGCCAGCAATATACCAAGAAAAGCGACCAACTTTGGTCGCTATTTGGTCGCATTTCTATTAAAAAAAATAATTTTCTGTGAAATAGCGACCAAGGTTGGTCGCTATTTAACCCAGATTTCCCAAGTAGCGACCAAGATTGGTCGCTATTTACCAGAAAAATAATAATTTCTGGAAATATGGCGACCAGGGTTGGTCGCTTATTAATAAATAAAAAAATTAATTCATGTATTTAGCGACCAACTTTGGTCGCTTATTTAAAAAAAATAATTAAAAAATTTATAGTATAGCGACCAACATTGGTCGCCATTTTTCAGATTTCAAAATATAATATTTCATATACAGACCAAAGTTGGTCGCTACTTTATAATTAATAATAAATAAAAAAAACGAAATTTACACAAATGAGACCAACTTTGGTCGCAAAATTTATAATATTAAAATAATATAGCGACCAAAGTTGGTCACCAGTGTCTTTACCGGAATATTTGGTCCTTTGACTTGAGAGACCAAAGTTGGTCGCTAATTAGCGACCAACTTTGGTCCCTAAGGTAAAGGGACCAGCTTAATATCGACCAGGCACGTTTGGTCGCTTTTTGGTCGCTTTTTGGCCAATAAGCAACCAACACTGGTCGCTTTTTTTGGTCGTTTTTTTCCGGATTTCTAGTAGTGCCATCCCCCAGTATAACCGACCCAAGGTACTTGAAACAACCCCTCTTGGGATGACCATTGATTCAAGCCTCACATACGATCCCACTTCCATCGGCTCGGCGCTGAACTTGCACTTTAGGTATTCCGTCTTAATCCTGCTCAACTTGAAACCCTTGGCATCAAATTTGAAATTGTCAAATTTGGTTTTTTTCTGATTAAGCTGCACACCTCTTGTCACTATAACATCAAATGAACATGTGAAGTCCGGGACACAAATTTCTTCGTAGACGATCATAGTCATTCATTCTTGTCTCCATAATAAATATTTGTTTGCGAATTAGTTCACTTTCAATCTACCGACAATTAACTGAAAAAAGAAAATTGTTCTCTTGTACCTTTCTCGTGTTCTTTGGGTTTTAAAACTCGGTGCTAATGCGTCAGATTTGTTAGTCGATACAACTGTTACGAGGACAAGATTATTGTCCTCATAAGTTGTTCCACGTGAAGGTTGCCATTTTCACGATTTTCATGATTCGTTAGAGCTAATCTCACTTGATTTTGGCTTACTCGAGACAGAAGTACAGAACTTTGAAGTTAAGTTGCAAAGTCAATTATGTCAGCTTAAATGAAGTAGAATAATAGAGACAAACTGAATAGCATAGCGTGTTGAAAATACCCGTTAATGGTGCCAATTTCGTCGTCCTTCCTAAACAAAAGTCGAGATGTCGGCACACCCAAATCTAACAGAAATCTTTTGAACTTTCTTTCTACTCGGTAACCAATAAAGAAAGGAAAAGAATTAAAGGAATTGTTCATTTCCTCTTTCATTTTGTTTTTTATTCATTTGCTACGTAAGTAGTAGTTGGTTATGATACTGCAAGGTATATATATGATTCAAGTGGAAGTGAACTTGTTGTTTAAGTACTGCCCCATAAAATCTGTAGGTTTTTTGCCTTTTCCCAGGAAATAAAGGAGGAAAAGAAGAAGAAGAAAGTTAACAAATGGCGGCTTCACCCCCACCATAAGTAGGATATTTTGATGATAGCACAAACCATGCATTTCAGAAAACTAAAAGAGAAATAGGGCAACTGCTGCGCAAATAGCTAAGAGAAATTTTCACAATCCACTATTGTTTAGTGACTATTAACTTCCTATAGCTATCATATATATAATTACTTTCTATAGCTACTATTACGGTAATGTATTTGCTGTATTCGTGCTGTTGTATTCATGAATACAACAACAAAAAGCGCCTAAAAATCAGGGTAGTTCAGCTGTACGCACATGTATTCGCGCCATGTATTCTTGAATACAACAACAAAAAGCGCCTAAAATCAGGGCAGTCCAGCTGTACACGCATGTATTCACATGTATTCGCACTGCTGTATTCATGAATACAACAGTAAAAAATGCCTAAAATTATGCCAGTCCAGTTGTACGCATGCATTAACATGTATTCGCGCCATGTATTCAAGAATACAGCAGCAAAAAGCGCCTAAAATAAGGGCAGTTGATCATGCCCAACTATGCCTTATAAAAAGGACTAAGCGGTCGTTGCAAATATGATCCCGTTTACAAGTCCAGAGTCGAATCCCACAGAGAACTAAGGCTTAGCTACAATTGTTGACTATCACTAAGAAGATAAGCTCGAACAATTCCTAAGTTATAAATATTATGATTCTTATATCTAATTAACTAAATAATTAAAGTAGTAGATTAATAACTAAAGATACTACGGGTTAGAGAAAAGATTAAGGAGGTCTAGAGTTATGATTTTCCTAATTGTCGGAATCCTTCCCGCTACGTCTTCTATAATTTCGCCTAAGTATTCTCTACCGATCATAAGCGCTATTAATGTTGTAATTCTCTCCCGAGTAACTACCACAATTTACTAGACATATTCTCCCGAATTACGCTAGCTGCCATTAAGTACGGCTCACTCGGATCGCACCAATGTTTCGTTATCCCTAATCCCACCTTTAAACCTTCCGTATTGATCTCTCATGTACGTTAGGAGATGTTGTTCAACAACTACCTAAATATGCACTCTCTTCCGAGTAATACACACTAAATAGGCACAGTCGATTGAGAGCTCTTCAACCAACCACAATATAAACATAGCTGAACAAATAGAGAGAAAGCTACAACAAATCTATATTGACGTAATTAACAGGAAAATCATCCTCCAATAGGTTCCATCAAAACCTTAGATAACAAATTAGTTATTTATAATAGTATGCATAACTACAATACTAGAATTCATAACCAATAATGGAAATAGGAAAAGGAAGTGAAAAACTCGTAGAAGAATACTCTGCCTTGCTCCTAGTGTGTTCTTGACTCTTTAGGTCGAATCTCCCCAGTAAAAATTGTGTTTAATCTCGGTCTAATGTCCGTCTCCCCTGTCCAATCTCGGTCTCCTCCTCTAAAAATGGTGTTTAATGACTATTTATATGTGTAGGGAAAAATCTAGACGAAATAACCAAGTTCAAAACCAAATAGGAAACAAAATAGACCTTAAAAACCCGGACCACGCAAAGCATCTCGCTCTGGACTGCGCCTGGCGAGCTTAAACGCGCGAACAATCTCGCGCCAGCCCTCGCGACGCGAGCTTAAACGCGAGAAAGTTGCCTCGCGTCGCCTGACTTCTCCAATTCGTTGCCTAACTTTTGTTTCAGCTTTCATTTTTGATTTCTGCCTTTCTCTTTCTCATTCATTACTTTTCAAATTCTTCTTTTGTCAATTGTCTTTTTATGTCTCCTTTTATTTTTTATTTGTTTTCTTTTGTCTTCAATTGCATGGACATAATCATGAGTCATTCTTTGTAGTACATAAAATACACATAAAATCTTTACTTTGCTCTCAATTTCCTCTTCAATGTACCTACACATAAAATAAACTCAATTAAGCACAAATATAGTATAGTTTAGCGTTAAAGCACTTAGAGTGTAAGGTAAATAATGTACTAAAATATAAAATTTTAGCCGAACATCAGCAGTCCAGCTGTACGCGCATATGTTCACATGTATTCGCGCTTTTGTATTCATGAATACAGCAGTAAAAAGCGCCTAAAATCAGGGCAGTCCAACTGTATGCGCATGTATTCACGTGTATTTACGCCATGTATTTCCGACCAATTCATACCTCAATAACGATCATCAGCTTGGTGGCCGGCGTTTGTTTAACGTCCTGCTAGTACAATATTTGTAGACTCCCTTTTTTTTTTTTTTTTTTTTTTTTTTTTTTTTTTTTTTTTTTTTGTGTTTGGAGAATTATTGAGTTTTTTGAAGGATTTGAAAACTTGAGTTCGGAAATCTTTACTTTAGAAAGAACTTTGGAACAAATAACTTTCCGAAAATTTAAAAACTCAGTTAATTACAGAAACTATCTTTGCAATTTTATTAGGAAGTTCCTCCTTTCTTAGTCTATGAAGCTGTAATAGAGACAGATTAAGAACTATAAGGAAAATGAGTAGATAATATTGACTAAGAACAAGAAGGAAAGAAGAACAATTTATCAAAAATACTGTATCGTGGCAAGCCACTGCCTTGAAAGCGATTTCGGCCCGACTAGGTGTAAATCGTTAAGGCCGGTCGCTCCCCAAGGTTCCACAGCACCTCCAAACACGTGCACTCGTGGCTGGAAGTTTAGAATTTGCACAAAACAGTTGCCCAAGAAGAAGAGAAGATGAAGGTATTTTGTGTGTTGGATAATTCACAAAGAAGACTAGGAAGAAAGGAATGATTAGCTAGATAGATTCTTGGTTAAGAATTGAGTGATTATGATGGCTAATTCATAACCTATTTATAGGAAATTAAGGAGATTGCATGTATGACAAGTGTCGAGAGACTTTTGACACTTGTCCCATTATGTTAGTCCACTTGGCTCCAATATTGACAAGTGTATCTTGAGAAAAACTAGATTCCTTATTCTTTTTCAAGTGTATGCTAGGATCATAAGGAGTTCTCACAGGTGCTACATCAAAACAATTAAACCTTTTCAACATTTTCTCAATATAATGAGACTGAGACAATGAAAAACCATTAGAAGTTCTTTTGATTTTAACCCCTAAAATCACATCTGCTTCTCCAAGATCTTTCATTTCAAATTTACAAGACAAAAAATTCTTAGTTTCATTAACAACATTCACATTAGGGCCAAAGATTAACATGTCATCCACATACAAACATATAATAACACAATCTGATCCTATCATCTTGGAATAAACACAGGTATCAGATGCATTAACAACAAAACTATTATCCACTAATGTGCTATTAAACTTTTCATACCATTGCTTAGGTGCCTGCTTTAGACCATACAAAGACTTTCTCAATTTGCATACTTTATTCTCCTGTCCTTGGATCATAAATCCCTCAGGTTGAGACATATAGATCTCTTCCTCTAAATCACCATTTAGGAAAGCCGTTTTAACATCCATTTGATGTATTACCAAATTATGAATAGCGGCTACAGCAACAAGAGTTCTAATAGTCGCTATCTTAGTCACAGGAGAATAAGTGTCAAAGTAATCAATGTCTTTCTTTTGATTAAAATCCCTAATAACAAGTCTAGCCTTATATTTCTCAATTGTACCGTCAGGTCTCAATTTCTTCTTAAATATCCACTTGCTACTTATAGTTTTACAACCTTTAGGCAAATCACACAAGTCCCAAGTATGATTAGAAACTATAGAGTCTAGTTCACTTTTAATGGCCTTTTTCCAAAAACTAGCATCTATTGACCTCATTGCTTCACTATATGTCTTAGGGTCTTCTTCTATTAAATAGACTGACACTAATTCATCACTCAAAATATCAAGATCAATATTTTCAGTCAAGAAAGTAGTAATAAAGTCAGGACCAAAGCTAGCTTCAATTCTACGCCTCTTGCTTCTTCTAAGGTTATTTTCATGCTCATTAGCAGTAACACTAGAAGAAGGCACAATATGAGAATTAACAGACATAAATGTAGAAGCATTATTAGTCACATCACTAGGCACATTATTTTTCAATGAAAAACATGCTCAAAAAATTCTGCATCTCTAGATTCACAAATAGAACTATTATTCAAAGACATAAATCTATATGCAGCACTATTTTGAGCATAACCAATGAAAATAGCATTAGAAGTCTTGGGTCCAACAGTTACTTGTTTAAAATCAGGTAGACCAACCTTAGCCAAACACCCCCACACTTTCAAAAATTTTAAGTTAGGGGCAAACCCTTTCCACAACTCATATGGAGTTTTATCTAACTTCTTATGAGGGACTTTATTAAGAACATATCATGCAGATAAAACAGCTTCCCCCCACATATTTTCAGATAAACCGGAACTCAAAAGCATAGAATTCATCATTTCCTTAAGGGTTCTATTTTTTCGTTCGGCTACACTATTTTGTTGGTGTCACGATCCGGATTTCCCACCATCGCGAGTCGTGATGGTGCCTACTATCGGAGCTAGGCAAGCCAAGCCTTTTAAACATTCCCGGATTTCACCTTAACAAGAACAATATAAATATAACGAGTCATTTAAATTAAAGCGGAAGTCTCTAAAACACCGATAACTGAAAAACCCAAAATGAGAAAGTTTAACATTTCTCTACCCAAGACTGGTGTCACTATCTCACGAACTACTAAAGAGTGCTACAAACAAGTCTGAATAGAATTACATAAGTGTCTGTCTCGGAACAATGAAAACAAACTGAAAACATAGAAAGGGACTCCGGCCTGCGAACGCCAGCTAGGCTACCTCGTGAGTCCCTGGACTGAAGTCAGCTCCCAATCGATAATCTACTGCTGTGGTCCAAAAGCTGCTCCGGTACCGCGATTTGTGAAAAAAAGCACAGAAGTGTAGCATCAGCACAACCGACCCCATGTGCTGGTAAGTGCCTGGCCTAACCCCAGTGAAGTAGTGACGAGGCTAGACAGGACTACCAAATCAATCTGTGCAGTTCAATGTATATATATGCAATACAAGGAAAGAATACAGAAGTTAAACAGTTAAGAGGGAGGGGAGCATACTATGGGGGAGTACAGTCCGGATATAGAATCAACAATTTAAGCAAGAAACAGGGCAATAACAATAATTAATGAGAGCAGGAAAATCAACAGTTGCACGACACCAACCTTCGTGCTTTTACTCTCATTCTCACCAAAAGCAATCAATAAAGTGCACGGCATCACCCTTCGTACTTTCCTTCACGTAACTCTCATATCATGGCACGGAATGATCCTTCGTGCAATTATAATCAAACAGAGCACGGAATGTCCCTTCGTGCATAAATATTCAAAACATGGCACGGAATGACCCTTCGTGCAAATATAATCAAAGCATGGCACGGAATGACCCTTCGTGCATTATCACTCTTCCTCACCCAAATAGTAATCACAACCAAACGGGGGGAGGGGATAAACAAATAATACGAAATGTCCCGGCAAGGGAATTAATCATATCACTTTCTATTTCTTTCATTGGTTACTCAATAGTCTCTTTATCGTACGAACCAACGCTCCAAAGAATTTACAATTCGTAATTAGTCCTCATACACTTCACATTGCATAGAATTCATCAATTAACATGGAAGAGTCATAACAATATCAGGATAAGTACATACAAGGACCCACGGTCATGCTAGACACCGGTGTATAGATAATCGTCACCATGCCTATACACCATACTCGATCATTTAGCAATTAGCAAATAATAATACTCTAATCCTATTCCTTCAAGCCAAAGTTAGATCAAACACTTACCTCAAATGCTCTAAACTCAACTCAAGCCTCTAGTATCGCTTTACCCTTCGAATTCACCACCAAACCGCTCGAATCTAGTCACAAATTACTTGAGCGTATCAACAAATGCTAATCTAGTAAATTTGAATGCATGAAAAGTGAATTTCCCAAAGTTTTACTCAAAATTTCCCAAAACGCCCCCGGGCCCACGTGGTCAAAACCCGAGGTTCGAACCAAAACCCGATTACCCACTCCCCCATGAACTAAAATATGTAAGTTATTTTGGAATCGGACCTCGAATTGAGGTCCAAAACCCCCAATTTTAGAAAACCTAGGTTCTACCCTAAATTCCCAATTTCCCCATTAAAATCTTTGTTTTGAAGTTTGAAATTGTGTTTAAAGATGTTAAGGAGTAAAGAAAATGAGTTAGAAATCACCCACCAATCGCTTTGGAGAAGAAGAATCGTTTGGAAAATCGCCTTTTGTGTTTTGGGTTTTGAAAAAGTGAGAAATGACTGAAAATCCCGACCTTGTATACTTTACTGAAGGCTCAGCGCGGACCGCACGAAAGTGCACCGCGGCCGCGTCGAGGAACGGAAGAAAAGTGACTCTCTGAACCTACCCAGCACGGACCGCACTGATTTGGTGCGCGGCCGCGCTGGTCGACTTATCCCTTGGCCCTCTGAACCCAAGTCACGCGGACCGCACAGAAATGTACCGCGGCCGCGCGGCTTCCAGCGCTGACCGCGCGGATTTGACCGCGGGCGCGCTAGGGGCCTGCAACCCCTGAACCTGCAACTTCAGAATGTTTCTAAGCCTAAGACCTTTCGGGACCCACTCAAAACTCACCCGAGCCCTCGGGGCTCCAAACCGAACATGCAAATGAACTCATAAACATACTACGGACTCATCCATGCGATCAAATCGCCCAATCAACATCATGAATCATCAAATTGGGCCTCAATACCCATGATTTCCTTCCAATTTTCATAGAACATCAAGTTTATATTTTCTAGCTCACAACACGTCAAATGACGTTCAAATTTAACCAAACTTTACAGCAATTGTTTAGACCACATATAACACTTGTACCGGGCGTCGGAACCAAAATACGAGCCCGATACCACAGTCTTCTAAACAAACATCACTTTCCAATTTCTTTAATTATTTTCAGAAAATAATTTCACATAAAAATTTATTCCTCGGACTCGGGACCTCGGAATTTGATTCCGGGCACACCCCCAAGTCTCATATTTTCCTACGGACCCTTCGGGACTGTCGAATCACGAGTCCGGGTCCGTTTGTCCAATACTTTGATCGAAGTCAAACTTAATCAATTAAAACATCAAAATTTTATTATCTTTCTCACAAATTCATATTTAAACGTTCCGGCTACGCGCCCGGACTGCACACACAATTTCGAGGCAACCCCCAAGTGAGGTTTTCACGGCCTCAGAAATACAGAGTGAGTAGGAATACAGGTGATGACCCTTTGGGTCGTCACATGACTATTTTTCAATTACTAATCCGAAAATTGGCTAATTCGTGCTATGGCGAATCATGGACCAAAACTTTTTTTTTTCATTGGGCCCCCAACATTAGATAACGACATCTCCAAATTCTCTCTGCCAATTGTTGCCGTTTTCATTACCCAAAGAAGCACTCAATTGTTGAAAAAGACGTGCAACCAAACCACCCATAATCATCAAGGATTCTGTTGTATCTCCTTCTCTTTTCAAAATTAATTTCCATCCACCAAAATTTTGTATTATTATTAATGTAATACTATTATAGTAATACCCGTTTCAGTGTTGTGTCATTATTTGATTTGATACGAAATTTTGAAAAGAAATAGAACGTCTAGAATATGTAATTTTAAACATGTTATAATATTTGTGTGAAAGAAGTTATTATTAAAAATAGAATGAAAAATCTAGAGTTATTTATCTTAAAATATAGAATATATCATTTCCAAAAACTAAATTAGAGTGAGGGAATAGTGGCACATAAAATGGTTGCGATAAGAGGTCAGTTACAGTTGGCACTAGAGTGACTTTGCTATCAAGAAAAAGTATTCACGTATGGTAAATTTTTAGATCCGAAGTTTACACCAAACCAACACAGTTTATCATAGTTAAGTGATTTTATGTAGTAAAAATATATATTAATTAATTATGGTTAATTGGTACAAATCTATATACAAACACAAATCATGCATATATCCGTTTGGTATAAATATTCGCCCGGATAAGTTTTACACTTTGAGAATTTTATTACTGAATTTGTTACCAAAAGCTTGCCAAACATCTTCATTTTAAAAATAATTTCATTCTTTGATTTGAAAAATAAGCGAACTCGATCAAACATGCTCTTAATCTCAGCTGAAGAAGGGCTTTCACAATTCATTAAATGTAGAGAAACAATCTTCACGTTATTCATGAAATCAATCATTGGAACCTATAAATAAGTGATTGAACTAACCTTTGAGTAATAGAAAAGTCTCTTGGATGTATGGTTTTTAATACAATAAAAGCAAAATTTCGAAGAAATGGAGAATTTACCCCAATAAAATAAAGGCGAAATACATAAAGCGCCCCTTCAAGTTGTCCTTAACGATCAAATGAACACCTCAACTGAGACCATTTCCAGCTAGACACTTCAAGTGACTGTTAAGTAAATCAAATAGACACCCCAGTGCAGCATACCAGATGCGTGAGTTACACTTGCCAAATGAGCCAATCAATGAACGACACGTGTAATTCGTAATTAAAACTAATACAAATTAACCAAAAAACTGAAAATGAATTTAAAGAAGAAACAACCATTTTCCAGCGTTCTCCCCCCCCCCCCCCCCCTTCCAACTTCATCTTCTTCTTCCAAATCAACATACCTCATTATCATTATCTGCCATAGGAATGTATGGAATACTTGGTATTTCTGCTTGCATTTCACCCTTTTGATTTCAAATCATTTCCCTAAAATGGAGATAGCGATTTGCTGTCTTGCTTAAACGATCTCATTTTTAGCATTTTGCTAGATTTTGTCTCTGCGATTGATTTGCTGACTAATTTGTTGCTACAGCAGTTGATTCGCATAAATAGCCGATTTTATGACCTCCTGTATTTCGCTGCTTCGTCTTCTCTTCACCATTTTCCGTCGAAATGGTTATTGTGTCTGATAATTGGATGGATGAAAGAGAAATTTGTTGAAAAAATTGGTATGAAAAATTTGTTGAATTTGATGTGATGATATATTTGGTAATTTTGTTCTTTTGTAATGGAGGCAAAGGTGATTTAGGGTAGAGGAGGGTGTTGAATGGTGGAGGAGAGAATTGGAGGAGAAAGGGGTGTGAAAATTAAGTGGGGTCCACATTATTTTAGTAAAAAAAAAAAAAAAACTACTTTTAGGTTGGCAACTCGCGTCCCAGAGAGTGGATTTCACGCAATGGGGGCTGATATGGTCGGGTGTTTAGTTGATCTTCTTTTGTGGATAAATAAAGGGTCTAATTGAAAATAGGCTCACTTGAGGTGTTCAGCTGGTCGTTGAGGACAACTTGAAGGGGTCGTTTACTTCATCATTTTGGAGTGTACTAATTTCCATCGGATTATTTAAGAATTTTATTACTGAATTTGTTACCAAAAGCTTGCCAAACATCTTCATTTTTAAAATAATTTCATTCTTTGATTTGAAAAATAAGCGAACTCGATCAAACATGCTCTTAATCTCAGCTGAAGAAGGGCTTTCACAATTCATTAAATGTAGAGAACCAATCTTCACGTTATTCATGAAATCAATCATTGGAACCTATAAATAAGTGATTGAACTAACCTTTGAGTAATAGAAAAGTCTCTTGGATGTATGGTTTTTAATACAATAAAAGCAAAATTTCGAAGAAATGGAGAATTTACCCCAATAAAATAAAAGGTGAGTACACAAATGATGTGACCTTATGACTTTTAGGCCACCACTCTGTCAATAAAAAAAATACTACTGTTTGTAAGAACTTTTTTATATCAATCTTGGCCCCGGCACAAATGATCCGTCCAAGGTTGCGCTGGTGATTAACCTGCCTATTTATTGTTGTCAGTCCATTTTGAATCAACTTATTTCAATTCATTTAAAGTTGAGTTGATTTTTAGTCCAAATTGATCAATGAGTAACTTTATCAAAATATTTTAGAAATAATTTTTTTTTTGATATGTTATATATGACCATACCAAAAGAAAAAAAAGTCTTATTTAGTAATTATACAATTCATAAGAAAATAAAACATATTGAGTAAAGTTTGATAAGAGTTGGACGGTTTGGGCTATGATCCAAATTTTAGGTCATCTTGACCCAACCCATCTTAGCCCAAGTAACTTTTGGGCGGGTCATTTGGCTCTGCCCAATTATTAACTCAACCTGTTTTGACCCACCCAAAATCGGCTCAACCTGCCCATTTGACACCCCTAATAAGTATTTATGTGTTTTCAATAATTTTGATATGACACTGATATATTCTTTTTAACTTTCAGCATTTTAATCAAATAAAATGGTGGCGTAATTTCTACATATTCTTAAGTATTTTTTCTTATATGTGCACACATCAAAGGAAGGAGTAGTAATAAAATTAGTACTATATATTATAGTTTTCAGCATCATTATTAGTAATAACTACAACTATATTTTAAAGTAATTTTTCATACTAATAGTATCAATTAAATGTGCACAGATCATTATGGTTTTTGGTATCATTATTAGTACTATTATGCTGCAACATAGTTCCAAACTCATTGGATTGCATAAAATATCATTTTTTTTTCCCCTTTCTTTTCTCTCTTTTCCTTTTTTTTCCCTCCTGTTTTCCCTCACTTCACTCATCAGCACTCAATCTAATCTAATCTCATAAATACATTTTTCTTCTCTCCTTTGTTTCTCAATAATAATAAAGAGCCCGTTTGGATGGGATTATTTAAGTGACTTTTAAGTCAAAATAGCTTTTAAGTCATAAGTTAAGAATTTTAACTTTTGACTTTTGGCTTATTTTGTCATTTTGGCTTAAAAACAAGTGCTTAAAAGCACTTTTTTACGTCAAAATAGTACGGGCTAACCAGTTTTCGAACTGGTCATTCAAAAATAGCTATCATCTGCCAAGTCTTAAAAATAGTCACTATTTTGCTGCAATAGAGATCGGTCCAACATAATATACTAGAGTTCGGTGCACATGTGTTTTAACTTCCAGCATATTATGCTGGACTGGAATTCGGCATAATATACTGGAGTTCGGTGCACATTTTTCGGATTTTGAACAGTGTTTTTGGTTCAGATTTATCTTTACATGAAAAGTGGCTAAATTTCAATGACTTTTGAAACTGTGGCTATTTTTTAATGACCACTTGTACATCTGGCTATTTTTGAATTTCTTCCCCTTTTTACTCTATCCAAACACTACAAAATGGCTTAAAAGCACTTATATTAAGCAAATCCAAATGGGCACAAAATAATCTTAATTGTTTTTTGTTTTGTTTTACTATAAGCAGTAATAATGTCTCTTATAGCCTGACTGGCCAAGCTACAAAAATCAGCTTATTTTGAGAAGTGTTTTTTTTTTCAAAAATACTTTTGGTGAGAAGCAGTTTGTGTTTGACTAATTTACTTAAAAAGCACTTATGAGCAACGATTAGTGTTTGACCAAACTTTTAAAAACTGCTTCTAAGTGTATTTTTCTTAAAAGTGCTTTTGGAGAGAAGCTACTTTTTTCTGCTTCTCCAAAATTGCTTCTGCTTCTACTCAAAAGCACTTTTTTTCCTTTAAAAGCTTGGCCAAACACTTCAACTTTGTAAACAAATACTTCCTCTGTTCCAGTTTATGTGAACCAATTTTCTTTTTTGTCCGTTCCAAAAAGAATGACCCCTTTATAAATTTGGAAATAATTTAACTTAAACTTTCAATTCTACCCTTAATGAGATGCTTTTATAATCACACAAATACTCTGGGCCCCTTTTTGACTTGTTTGGGATCACAAACTCCAACAGTCTTCAATTTTTATTAAACTCAGTGCCCAATCAAACATGTTTACATAAATTAGGACGAAGAAAATACTTCTTTTTTTAAAAAAAAATACTTTTTTGCTTGGAGAAGCTTGGCGAAACATGCTAGTATTAGATGTATGGTTTTAAATCCAATAAAAGAAAATTTTCGAAGAAATGGAGAATTTATACCAATAAATTAAAAAGTGAGTGCGCAAATGATGTGACCTTATGACTAGGGGTGTTCATGGTTCGGTTTGGATCGATTTTTCCCTAAAAAAAACCAAACCAAGTAAGTCAGTTTTTCAAATATTAGAACCAAACCAAACCAATTAAGTCGATTTTTTCTCGATTCGGTTTATGTCGGTTTTTCGGTTTTTTCGGTTATTTGTCGGTTTTTTCTTAAATATAAGACATACACTACCAATCACATATTCTGGAGACCACATTTTCAACGTAACACTATCAAATCAATTGTCCTTTGAGAAATCTATTTTTTACCAAGATATATTGATGATAATTGAATCAAATAGTGATGAATAATTTAAGGACTCAATTAAAAATATATTACTTTTAACACGAAATGAATTCTTACACTTAACAAAAGAAAACTACCAATCAAACTAGAATGTTAAGGTAAAGAACTATACTAAAAGTGCAAACTATTAACATTTACCACTAAATTTTTGAAACTTTATATAAAAATATACATATATATAGGTGTAATAATGAATTTGAATTAGCTACTCCTATAGTCGGTTTGGTTCGATTTTTTTCTAAAATTAAAACTAAAACCAAACCAAATTTGATCGGTTTTTAAAATTTCAAAACCAAAACCAAACCAAACCAAAAAGTATCGGTTTTTTTGGTCGGTTTGGTTTGGTTCGTTTTTTCGGGTTTTTATGAACACCCCTACTTATGACTTTGGCCACCCCCCCCCCCCAACTACGTTAAAATATCATGGTATAGCCAGTTTTCACACTGGTCAATGAAAAATAGCCAGCGTTTATCAAGTCAATGAAAAATAGCCACTATTTTGCTGCAACAGGGACCGGGCCAGTATAATATACGGGAGTTCTGGTGCATTCGTGTACGAACTCCAGCATATTATGCTGGACCGTCATACTTTGCTAACTCCTGTAAAATTTGCGGGAGACCGGAGCACCAGTGCTCCAAACTCCAGTATATTATACTAGACAATTATACTTGCCGGAACTCCCGTAAAATTTGCGGGAGTTCCAACATAATTATGCTTGAACTCCCGTAAAATTTGCGGGAGTTCCAGCATAGTTATCCTGGAACTCCCGTAAAATTTACGGGAGTTCAAGCATACTTATGCTGGAACTCCCGTAAAATTTGCGGGCGTATTTTTCCGGATTTTGAACAGTGTTTTCGCTCAAATTTAAAGTGGCTAAATTTCAATGACTTTTGAAACTTGGCTATTTTTTAACGACCAGTGGTAAATCTGGCTATTTTTGAATTTCTCCCCCCAACTACCCCACACGAAACCAACACAGCGTTGGGCCACCACTCTGTCAAAAAAAAAAATTCCAAAAAGAAATACTACTGTTTGTAAGAAATTTTTCATAAATATCTATATATGTGTTTTCAATTTTGTTGATATAATACTGATATATTCTTTTAAACTTTCAGAATTATTTATTAAATAATTATGGTGGCGTAATTTCTACATATTTGTAAGTATTATATTTCTTATATGTGCACAGATCAAAGAAGGAGTAATAACAAAAAATATTAATTAGTAGTACTAATGTATTATAGTTTTCAGCATCATTATTAGTAATAATTACAACAATGTTTTAAAGTATTTATTCATACTAACAGTATCACTTAAATGTGCACAGATCATTATTGTTTTTGGTATCATTATTTGTACTATTATGCTGCAACATAGTTCCAAACTCATTGGATTGCATAAAATATCTTCTTCTTTTTTCCCTTTCTTTTCTCTTTTTTCCTTTTTTCCCCCCTCCTGTGTTCCCTCACTTCACTCATCAGCACTCAATCTAATCTAATCTCAAAAACACATTTCTTAATAATCTTAATTTTTTTTTACTATAAGCTGTAATAATGTCAAAGTTGTGATGTCATTAATAAAGTAGTGGGTGAACATGTTTATATATAGTTACATACTAGTACTACTTTTTTTTTGTTTTTTGTTTTTTCCTTTTGTTTACACAAAGGAATCTCTTTTTGTAGATTCCAAGTAGGTTCCTTTTTTCTGGGTTTGTGTTAAAAATACAAACTTTAATAATGGGAAATGTTAATGGAAGAGAAGAAGTTAGTGGTAATAGCCAATCTGGATTTGAGGGTTCAGGTTCAGGTGTTGCAGTGGTACAAGATAACATAATGGATGGTGAATTGATTGGGGGTCACTCTCCACCTTCAAGTCCCAGGGTTTCTCAATCACCTATAATGTTTCGACCTCAGGTTAGTTCTTGCCAAATTTGGGTTGTTTGTGTTTGATGTAAAGTTTTCATCTTTTTGTGTGTAAATGGTGGAATGATGTAGATTTAGGGTGGACAGATTTGTATTATAGAATTAAAATGGTTAGATCTGAAAAAAGGTCATAACTTTGAATAACAAATATGCTTATGGTTTGTTTTTGGAATGTCAGGCTCTAATTATTGTTCCTCTAATTATGGAATTTGCTTTATCAGAAATTGAATTGAAGAGTTTTACAGTAATATTCAGATTGTCTGAAAATTGGTAAGTGCTACTACCTTTTATATTTATCTGGGGATTCTCCTCCTTGAGGATGATTGAAAAATGTGAAGGCTAACCGGTGCACTAAGCTCCCGCTATGCGCGATGTCCGGGGAAGGGCCGGACCACAAGGATCTATTGGACGCAGCCTTACCATAGCTCGAACTCCTTGTCACATGGCAACAACTTTACCAGTTACGCCAAGGCTCCCTTCGATGATTGAAAAATGTAGAAAGATAAATTTTTTTGGCTTTAATGGATTCATGGAACTGCATTAACCACTTGTTAAGCACTAGCTAGCATTTTCAGCTTCCTAGCAACTATGGTTACATCTATGTCTGTTGTGTTTACTCCTCAGAAATTGATTGCCGGATGTTAATCTTCTTATAGTTTGGGTTCTTGTTTTAGAGGGATTATGTGAATTTGTTTATTTTGAAAATGTTTTGCCCCAGATGCCAGTGGTCCCTTTACAAAGACCTGAGGAGGTGCACATCCCAAACCCTTCATGGATGCAAACCACCTCAGGGTACGACGACTTGAATGATGAGCAAGGAGTTCCCACACTGATATCATGGACACATGACGGCAAAGAAGTTGCCGTGGAGGGATCATGGGATAATTGGAAGTCAAGGTTGTAAGCTTGATATTCTTCATCCATGCTCTATATTGAAAAAGACAAAATCCTCAACTTCTTTAGCTTAGATTGCAAGCTGACACGGCAAATTAAACTTCTTTTTCTCAGGAACCCTTTGCAAAGATCTGGGAAAGATTTTACCATTTTGAAGGTGCTTCCTTCTGGAGTTTATCAGTATAGGTTTATAGTTGATGGACAGTGGAGATGTTCCCCTGACTTGCCATGCGTCCAGGATGAAGTAGGGAATACTTACAACATTTTGGATGTTAAGGTACATTTGTCATCTCAAAATTATTACCATTCATATCCTCTCAAGGATTCTATTGATTCCAAGCGTAGTTTCTATTGTATTTCCTATTAAAAAGACCAAAGCAAGAATAGAAGGAAGCTGGACGTCAATAAGGACTTAGCTAATATGCACAGACACATATATATAACATACTCTCTTGAAATTTAAGAACTTTGCGTGGTCCTTTGAGATTGATTGTGAAGGGTTATGAGTTGGGTTAACTACCCTGTCGAACCAAGAAGAGTATAATCTTGATTTATTATGTGTGTTTAATGCTCAAGTAAGATATTAGTTTCTGAAATGATGTTTTGGCTTTGTGAACACTGTTAGGGAGTTGAGCTTATAACTATGGGAGTCTCTCCGGTCTTGACTTTTTTGCTCTATGATAATATCATGATGGGCACAAGAAGTGTCTGCATATGGACAGAGGCGGATCCAGGATTTAATGTTTATGGGTTCCTACAACGACTTCGAGTAAATTTTCAATAGTAACTGGGTTCACATTTAAATATTTGTAGCTATTTAATGAATTTTTAGAACACATTTACACTGTTTGGACAAAAGCTACTGGGTTCACGGGAACCCGTAGATAACATGCTAGATCCGCCCCTGCATATGGATCCATGTCTTGTTCAAAAATGACTTTGATATAGATTGTAAAGTGTTTTGGTCCAAACAGTCGACCTGCTGAATCTAGCTTTTTTCTGAGAAAGCCTTAACTTCAACAGCAATTTGTTGTTATATAGTGGTGTCAAAGCACCACAAACTGTGAAACGTGGGAGCCCTTGAGATAAAACCTGAAGAGATTTCTGTTTTGTCTAAGCAAATCAATGGTAGAGAAAAACACAGGTGAAGGTTTTGCTGAACCCCGATCCCTGTAGCCATTGAGAGTCATAGAAGAAAGTTTATGGTTAATTTAAGGTAGACCTCATTATCTATACTGAAAAAAAGTTTGTCTCATTATATACCTATTGATATGTTGTCAAGTTGCTTAGAGGATGATGTTATAGTGAGGGACCAGCTGTTCTTTACGAATTAAAGAAATTATGGAAGAGCTATCTCTACCCGTCTTAGTAAATACGGCCATAGTGTAGTCTTTCAGTGTGGAGTGTTTGGTGAAAAACTGAAAAAGTAGACTGTAACTGGACGATCCGTTCTTAATGGAAATGATCTCTCTCAATCTGAATGCCTTTTTTTTCTTTTGGAGAAAATGATATATATACAGAAGTATCAAGGAATGGGCTGTGGGAATACTTTTACTATTTTCCTCCTTTTCTCCCCAGCTGTATATTCACAGCGCTGCCAATCGTGCTTCATGCATGCAAGCAAAATTTCCTAACATCTGATCTTTTTCATTTTGTAAAAATTCATTTATTCCACTTCTCATCAGAAGCATACAAGATTTAGCCATCAATAAATTTAATGTACTGTCTACATATTATTTTGCTGCCTTTAACCTCCAGACACGACATATACTTTCTTGAAAGTCATGGGGACTTAGCAAAGAGTTGAACACAATGAAAGCAAGAGATCAATGATGTTTTGAAAGCAAATACGAAAACATTCATATACTGAAACATAGATGCCTGTCTTTTTTGGCTTTTTGGTGTAGACTAGACGATGCCAACTCAGTAGATAGGATTTTAGATTTTCTCACCTTCCTTTTAGCAATGTAAAGGAACTGAATCCATTTGTAATTTTGGCACAATCTTTGTGCTCGCATGTACATAAAACCATTACTTTTCTCAAAAAACAAAAGATCCATATATGCGATACCAAACAGTTGGGATTTAGGTTTAGCTGTGTTCTTACACTTGACCCAATGGTTTGCTTGGAGTCATTTTTTCAATAACCACTGTGTCCGGGCCAGCTTGCATGCACCTCAACTAGTTCCACAAGGTACCTACTACCTCCTACCAGTACTCCACCAAGGATCAGACAAATGAGAAGAAATCACCTAGTTTTTTTGTCTCTGCTGGGATTTGATCCTGAGCCCTCATTGGTTCTCAACCCACTTTATTGATTACTAGGCCACACCCTTATGTGCTTTGCTAGTAGTCTTTTTTGTTAGAGTGACATAGATATATTCGTATAGTCAACCTAACTACTCTATGATCGATATGTAGTTATTGACTTATTGTTACGCCAGTTATAGAGAAAAAACATAAAGGAAAAGAGAGCAAATACTGTGTTGCTGCTGCTTGAAATTGGGCTTATGAATGTCTCGTATGCATCCTACTTTAGCAACTGCATCCCACCCCCAAACCTGTTGCTACTCAAAATGGTTTCGGAAAAGAAAATGCTCCTGAACTTATAAGATGCTAAATTTGACTTGTGTACTTTATAAATAGTTTATATCTAGCAGAGAAGAACTAATGAAAGTAATAGGTGAAAAGTTAGTTTGATATAGAAAATATCACATCAAGTTTAAATATGATTAGTTGAGATAATTGAGTACTTGAAATTTGTGAAAACTATATAAAATAACATGAATATAGAAAAATGTCAAGCATTCTGCCATAAACAAAAAGAAAAAAAGAAGAAAAAAAACTACTTGGTAAGATTAGATGATTGTTAAAAGGTAAAAAATATGTTACCATTTGTTCGTAGAGTGTGAGCATATCAGCGTAGCTGGTTCGTCTGAAAATACTTCCTATTTTTCATTTTGGGGTAGGCAAACTTTCATTGGACTATGTTCTTGATATTGTCCTAATGAGCACAGTATACTCTCTCTCTATGAGAAGAGGAATGTGTTCAAGTCTTTTAGTTCCTGGCCAATTGATTCCCTTCGCTTTGAAAAGTCACAAGTTGACAAAGGTTGTGGCTGATTAAATGCTAAGTTGACAAAGCTTGTGCTTTTTGATGCATGATGCAGGATTATGTTCCAGAAGATATTGAAAGCATTTCTGGGTTTGAACCTCCTCAGTCCCCAGATTCCAGCTACAGTAACTTGCAACTTGGAGCAGAGGACTATGCCAAGGAGCCACCTTTAGTTCCGCCTCATCTACAGATGACTTTACTCAACGTACCGTCATCTCACATGGAAATTCCACCTCCTCTCTCGAGACCTCAACATGTGGTACTTAACCATCTCTACATGCAGAAGGGCAAGAGTACGCCGTCTGTGGTAGCACTTGGTTCAACTAATCGATTCCTGTCCAAATATGTGACGGTGGTACTTTACAAGTCCATACAGAGGTGAAATTTCCATAACACCCGCCTGGATGATAAGTCTTTTAATAACTTAAATCTGGTGACAAATTATTAGAAGTCAGGCCTAGCTCATGGCCACTCAAGAAACAAGGGAAAAGAAAGACGCGGCAGAGGAAATGTTGTGAACATCAAATTCTCTACCGTGATTCAGTCAATTTACGTGTAAGCACTTAGTCCTTATTTGCCCTTTTTTTCAGTTCCAACATCCAATGAGTAGACCCCTTTTGACTTTGCAGTCATACAATAGGTGTCGGTTTAATTCTCACTATCCCTTTTCCCTCTTTCCCTTCTCGATCCTCCAATGTAATAAAAAACATTTATTTTCTTTGAAAAGAAATGTGCTTCATTTCCTCGGTGAAACCTATTTTCTTGTACTTCTGAGAACAATTTTCAAAGTTGTGTGAGAACTAGAGTTCGTTTTCGTTCAATTAATTGTCATGCAGATTGCTGATTGTTAGATTCATTTAGCAGTGGTTAATTTGGATTAAAGAAGTTGGTGTATATCTCATTTCAGAAATGGAATACAAATCAATCAGTTCGATCATGTACTTTAGCTATGCAACCACATGCACCCTTTTTAAAAATTTCCATGTGATGTTTGTTTTGCTAATGTGATGCAACCATAGTGTAAGTCTACTGATATTGCCAGATGAAATGCTACACGAAAGTAAAACTATAGGCGCAACATTTATAGGTGTTTTTGAAGGAATAATACCCTTTTGTTACAACACAATTCTCAAAACAGGAGAAGAGTTTAGAGTTACAATTAGGCGAAATACATAAATGACCCCTTCAAGTTGTCCACAACGGTCATTTGAACACCTCAACATACCTATTTATCAAGTAGACACTTCAAGTGTCTGTTAAGTAAATCAAATAGACACCCTGGTACAGCATACCAGATGCGTGAGTTACACTTGCCAAATGAGCCAATCATTGAACGACACGTGTAATTTGTAATTAAAACTTAACACAAATTAACCAAAAAAAAAATAAAATAAATTTAAAATGAAAAAACCCTTCCCCAGCGTCTCTTTTCCTCTCCCCCCCCCTACCCCCCCCCCCCCTCCCTTCATCTTCCTCAAACTCATCTTCTATATTTATAAAAGTTGTGGAAATTCAAATGACCCATTTATCAAAATTTCCGGGAAATTCAAAGGGGTATTGCTATTTGAGCCACTAACTTTAGAGCTAGAAAAACAGCTGGATCTTGCCGACAGACATATTGAAGCAATGCTCCCATTTTTTTTTTTTTGAATAATCAAGATACACTCTGGATCACAAGTGTTTGAAAACTTCCAAGTTAAATTTTTTTGCACCAACAGAAAATACTACTCTTGATTGGAAGCTCACTTAAGCTTGACAATCCAACCCATCTTATCCTCTGCGAGTCCCATTTGTAGACTAGTAAGTGCAGAGTATAATTGCTGCGACACAAGACCAACCCCGTTATTTCCATATGTTACCCTTTTCCCTTGATGAGTAATGCTACCCACAGGAGATACAACCACTGTTGTTCCCGTACAAAAAACTTCATCAGCATCAAGCAATTCATCCACGGACACCAGTCGTTCCTCAACCTGGAATCCTTGACTAAGAGCTACGTCGATTATGCTCTTTCGCGTAATACCAGGCAGAATTGTCCCTTTAATTACAGGAGTTACTATCAGATTACCCTTCACATTTTTGCTGATTTTCTTGCTCGATCAATCGTTCATTTGGCAATTATTTCTTCACTAACTTTAAATTTGTTGAATTTGATGTGATGATATATTTGGTAATTTTGTTCTTTTGTAATGGAGGCAAAGGTGATTTAGGGTTAGAGGAGGGTATTGAATGGTGGAGGAGAGAATTGGAGGAGAAGGGGGTATGAAAATTAAGTGGGTCCACATTATTTTAGTAAAAAAAAGAAAAAAAAACCTAATTTTAGGTTGGCAACTCGCGTCCTAGAGAGTGGATTTCACGCAATGGGAGCTAACATGGTCGGGTGTTTAGTTGATCTTCTATTGTGAATAAATAAAGGGTCTAATTGAAAATAGGCTCACTTGAGATGTTCAGCTGGTCGTTGAGGACAACTTGAAGGGGTTGTTTATGTATTTCGCCTTACAATTATATTAGTCCTATATAGAAGCAATATCTATCACTAAAAAACCAAATATATAGAAGAAAACTAGAGCCAATAATCTACAAAGCTTATGTTTCGCTCGATTGGAGTCCAACGCTTGCATTTGATGTATTACATTTGCTTTCGGAATAAAATAAGTGTTATATAAGGATGTTGTTATAGAGAGGTCTGACTGTATATTAGTTGAAAAATATTAGCACTTGAGAAGGAGGAAACTCATTGAATTGCTTAATGATTGACAATCAAATCATTTACATGGCGCAAAGCTACAAGTTATACTCAAAATTACATCAATGCTTGTTATAAATAACTTACACCAGTTTAGACTTGTTTAAGACTAAACTTGTCTAATACTAATATTCAATCATTTTTTCTCTTGTGGGCTACTTGAAAACTGGACATCCTGCCACTACAATCCCAGGGGCTGTAGGGCAAGTTGCCAAGGGACAGTGGTCTAACTCAGTTCCCCACCATTTCAAGTTTTTGCCCTCATTTTGCAAAGCAAAGAACAATAAAACACCCATAAAAGCTGTTCCAGCATCCAGGGCAGCTGACAGAACATAGTTGTATTTCTGCCACCATTCTTTCCGGTATTTGAATACAAAATAGTTGAATATCATTCCGGTAATGAGCCAGCTAGCGATATTGGTTGGCGTGGCTGGTGGCATTCCGGCAAAACCATAAGATATAACTGGTATGTTGATCAATGGGATCCATTTCTTTTCAGGGAAGACTTTGCTTAGCACCCAAACAGGCACCGGCAGCACTGCACCAATGAGGAATAACCATACCAAGTTCCTATATAATCCTCCAGGACCAAACAATCGCTCTGGTCCAATTAGACCCCATATGACAGAAGCGTCAAATGTAACTCGGAATTTTGGACAGGTCCATGGGCTGTCAGGATGAAGAGTCTCAACATCACAAATGTTCTCGATGCTTCCTAGCATCCACCATGCCACTGCAAGGTTTACTGTTCCGGCAACCAGTGTCCCCACAAGCTGGAAGAAAGGGAATGAAGAAGAATGAAGTGGAAACTAGGACATCCTTGCAAACACGTTAGTTTGAATCGTTCAAAGCAGAGAAAGAATTTACTAACCTGAGCTGTGTACATGCATCGTGGTGGAATTTTCATGTAGTGACCAAGTTTAAGATCGGCTAAAAAGGAGAGAGCATGAATGGTACTGATCCGGCCATAGATTTTGAAAATCAAGTTCGCAATTGGTTTTCCTGGGAGGATGTAACCAATTATGAACTGTGCAATTATGTCATATCCAGGTTGCTGCATTGAAATTACAAGTTCGTCACTGAATTGAACTCCTATAGGGTCAAGATTGGAATAGCACTTTAACATTCAAGTCACCTGGTTGGTAGTCGCTTGTATGACTCCTATAGGGAGAGTAACAATCCAAGCAAGACCAAACGCAAACAGCATACCCCACCATGGCAGCTGCACATCTTCTTTCCACACAAAACACATCAGAAGTGAAAGGGCTATGCTACCGAACAATAATACGAGGTACCACCACTGAGGAACTTGCTTGTAACTCTTCATCAATTTTGCATGGATGTCCAATTTGACATTCTTCACAGCAGATCTACTTTGCTTCCAGATATCACTGGCCAAGGTAAAATCATGGCAGATTGTTAACACCACGTTCATTAGAGCTGTTTCTCTCTTAAAAATGTCTTGCCACTTAAATTGCTCTACACACCAAACTTAAGCAATTTTACTCTTTCTTTGATATTTGCAGGTGTACAATAACTGACACTATCCTAGACCTGTCTAGCGGTATTAGTTTTTTTTATAAGGGTGTATAGTGGTATTAGTATTTAACATAATGCATATCCATTCAATCTTAGCCCTACTACGGTGGTACCGACATCTAGGAACTTCGACAGAGCATGCAACTAAGCAATGGATCTCATTTCATCTTCAAGATTAAGAGACAAACCCTGGAGTCAGACAGCCGAAGATAACTTCAACTTTCTAAGTATTACTCCCTCCATTTTATTTTGTGTCTTAGTTTGAGCAGGCATGAAGTTTAAGAAAAGTAAGGAAGACTTTTAAATCTTGTGGTCTTAAACTAAAGATGTGTGTAATATACCAAAATGCTCTTGAATCTTGTGGTCTTAAATATGCTATGTGGAATGTTAGAGTTAAAGAGTTACCAAATATAGAAAGAGGCATTCTTTTTGAAACAGATTAAAAGGAAAAGTAAGACACATAAAGAGTAAAAATGACAAGATGAATGTATATAAAGCTTTATGAAAGGCCAACCTGCCATGAAATAGTGCAACATGTGTGAGGGTTGCAGTAAACCTTGCGAATCCTGATCCAATTGAGAGGGCAAATAAAGGACTGAGGTAGAGCTTGCTGTAACTTTCATAAGCAGCAATGTTGAGATCAAATTGTGGGGTCAAGATCTTAGTGGTATCATATTTGTGGCCGCTAGATGTGAACAGCTGATTTGAAAAGATAGGGAACTTCCGGGCATCAAAAGTGTTGTACTTCCAGTAACATAGAGGAATGATGATGTATATGAACATGATAAATCCAATGCCAACATTAAGAATCGAGGTCCATGGTGTCACTAACGGACTTCCATGATATGCTGATATACCAGCCCAATCGAGAGTAAAAGCACCCACGCCAAGGCCATGGTATCCAGAGCCAATTTGCTGAGCTGTGATACTACGTGGCCATGCCCAACAAACCCATGAGAAGAAGGTTAAAATCGGAAATAGATAGCCTGGGAAAGCGTAATATGCGAAGCTTGCAGCCATAAATACAAGGAAAAACTGCATCCTTGTCAAGCCTCTTGTTTTTTGTTCCTTCTCGTGAAGTGCCCTGTTATGAGGAAAGTCATATATATAAAAAGCACAAAATAGATCACAAAGAGCTGATAATATAACATTGTGCAATTTGGTAACTTGTGTTAAAACTGTTCAATGAAGCACCAGCAGTATCTCTCATAAGAGATCTTTCAATTTATACTATATTTACAGATATTGCGGCAAGAAGTCTCATCAGACATTATGAAATTGAAACATATTGTATATTCTTGGTTGACACTTTTCACCTTCACTGATAACCATGGCATGCAGTTATTTGTGCTATGTTATGTTATGTATTACCTCCACTAGATTGTTAAAACAGTGCATAAACCAAATGGACTTGTGTCATACCACCGCTCAGAAAACCTAAATAAGATTCATTCAAGCACTTCCCCCAATCCAGTAGAATAGAAATGAAAGAACTCAGATTTGATCAAGACAAAGTTAAGAATTTAGTGTTAATAAACATCATATATATTGAGTTAAGAATTTAGTGTTAATAAACATCATATATATTGCTATCTTTGTGTTGCATTTGAGATGGTACTGAATATTATTTTTAACAAAAGGAGAGCCACAGGTGCAAAGGCGATGAACAAACAGAAGGGGAACCTGAATAGGGAGACTTGAGCAAGGTTTGACGGCCACCACATATCCACAGGATCAACCAAGTATCTCCTCAACATCCCAGCCCATCCATACCCCACTAGCTGCACAAATACATATATTATCAGAAACATAAACTTTCTGGATTTGTGATGGAACATGTTTTCATGTAAAATATTTTTGGTAAATGTTTGGTTACATCAAACTGTGGAAAATGTTTTCTCCACAGAAGATACATTCCATCAAAATGGAAAAAATGACTTTCTTGCTTGTTGGTGAAAATCATTTTCGATTACAAATATCAAAACTCTTACTCATTATCACTTACTTAAACTATCAGTCTCTATTGACAACCTTTAATACTCAAAAATATCACAAAGTACTAACATCACACCTTAATCCTCCAATTTATACGGTTAATATATGTCTCATACATTTAAAACCAACCAAAATGCTGGAAAACTATCCAGAAATCCTTTTCCCAAGTAAAATATTTTCCCCCATACCAAGTGCATGAAATTCAAATTACAAGAATAAAGACTGAAACGAGTCAAGACAAATAGACTACAGTTTGATGTATATAGTATGCTTAACTTCAACGCTTTCCCTTTATCCTTTTTGTCTTTTAGTGACCAACTCCAACTCAAATCAAACACTGAAGCTTTCAAGAAGGAAAATTCAATATAACTTTAACCACAAACTTCAGATTATAAATATATGTCTTTAATTTACACTTATGCACAAGTAAAAAAGCAGTGCACTAAGCTCCCGCGATGCACGGGGTCCGAGGGAGGGCTATGCGCGGGTCCGAGGAAGGGTCGGACCACAAGGTCTATTATACGCAACCTTATATGCATTTCTGTAAGAGCCTGTTTCCACGGCTCGAACCGTGACATGGCAACAATTTAACTAGTTATGCACAAGTAAAAGAGTATAATAAAATGAAATGTACCTGAGTGGTCAAGACAATAAGAAGAGCAAAAAGGAAATTCAAGCTTTGCTTATAATAAGCCTTCATAACAGTAATAGCCCCAATGGAATAAGCATCACCTCCTCCAATGGAAACACCACAATTGGCCATAACTGTAATAACAACATGCTCTTTGATATTAAATGGCCCTGGATTTAAACTAAAACCCCATCTCCCAAACAGAGTGTAACTCCTTTTAGGAAGTGTAGCAGCCATGAATTTCCCAATTGGGAGCACAGCTATTTGCATGAGAATAGCTGAAATAGTTAAAGGCTGAGTTCTGTATATAAAGAAAGTGTTGAGAAAAATCAAGAGAGTGCATGAAGTCAGTCCAAGAAACCATGCTCTGAATGTCATTACAGGTAAAGTGGGGTCGTCTGTTTCTGGAACTACCAACGCCACCTCCTCCACCGGACATCTTTCGTGATCAGATGGTGGCTCTCCGTTCAACTTCCCGGCGGCTGACGGTGGTAGTGGTGGGATAGTGGTGGGGGTGGAATTCTTGGTAGACATTGAGCTGTTTTTAAAGAAGCTAAGCTAATTCTCTGACAAACTTCTGTACTTTGATGTCGTTATGTATATATAAGCTGTAGGAAGACAAAAGTGAGTTAGTATTACTAAATCACCCTTTATTTATAAACAAAGTACTATTCCCTCCCCTCATTTTATAGGATTAAAAAAAAACTTTTAATTTATAATCTTAAAACAAATTATAGTTTGAAGTTTTTTTTTTTTATAAAGTGTACAGAATGAATTAAAACAAACTATAACTATTTTTATAATAGGGTACATACTATTTCCCACCCGCGAAAGCACCACATAACTTTATCAAGGAATGGACATTACAACCAAAATAAGAAATTTAAAATTAAATTATTTTTAAATATAAAAAGATGATATTCTTTTTGGGATAAATGTGTGTGGAATATTTATTTATTGTGCTCGTTAATGAATTTTTTTTAAATTAAAAAAAAGCATAACCATCCTTTTCATGAATACTTGAATTGAAAGCTAGACCGAAATGATTTATCTAACCAAACTCAATTGGTTTGATTTAAATGGAAATGACTGAAAAAATGTGAACATTTTCTTAATGTCATTTGAACACATTAACAACTGCACAAATCCTATGGAAATTTTTATTTTACTTCCAAAAAAGAGCCTCTTCAATTACTTGCATTTATTAGTCTCTTTTATTTATTTTTTCCTAAAGTATGAAGTATTATATTTAACGGAAATGCCTATTCACACACGGTGCACACAACACATCAATAAATGTATAATATGTATGTGTTAACGAAAATTTACTTAATTCTAATATTTAATAGAAAATGACATTGTATAGCTGCTGTAAAAATAATAGTCGAAAAAATATAATTTTATACACTTTTTTGGCAGTAAATAGATTATGGCACGGGCTAAAACTGATAATACCCCTATTTAATAGGGGTGTTCAAAACCGATCCGAAACCGAAAACCGAACTGAACCGAAGCTTAATCGCTTACTGGTAACGGCTTAACGGCTTAACGGACGGGGAACGGATTGAAATTTTTTTATTAACGGCTTATCGGTTTGGGGGCGAATTATTTAATTTTCTTAACGGATAATCCTATACTCCTAAATAGGAGTATAGGAATATATTCAATTTAACTGGAAAAAGAAGTTGAATAAAAAAATTCTGATTTATTACAACACTAACAAAGATAAAAGAAATTGATTCATTATCTATTACTTTCGGAGCAAAATGACATACATAAATTGCTTATATTTTATGAACATTAATTAGATGAAACAACAGATCTGTCCCCGAGAAATTAATGAGACTAGACCTGGCTTCTCTTGTAGAATTAGTGCAATACGATTTCTGCGATCGAGGGAAAGTTGGGAAAACAAAAGAAAAGGGAACACACGTTTCACAAACCTTAATGATTTCAAGAGGAAGCTGTTGTCGAAGAGAAGCGCGAAGAGTAGCCATTTCTTGTCTTCTTTATTAAACCGAAGTCATGTCAAGTCCTAATTTTTTTGCTTATTTTCCTTCTTCTGGTAGTACTGCTGGATTCCTAGAATCATTGATAATTTTGCTAGGCAAATCAACCGCCCGATTTGAGCTAAACCGATACCAATCCGCCCAATACCTTATCGGGCAGCTAGCAGATTAATACATTTAAAAGCCGATAACCGATAAGCCAAACCGTTAAGAGTAAATAACCGCCCAATCCGCCTGATAAGCAGCCCTACTATTTAATAGGAGTAGAACATATTAACTCAATTTATTATTTAACCATAATAATTTTGCATAATTTAGCACGGGATTCGAGTAATTAAGTTTTTTCTAACTAAATACTATTCGCCTTTTTAGATGTCACCAAGTTGGAGCATCAGACCAAGTGGAGCGACAACTTTATATGCATGACGGATGATTTAAATAAAATTAGATTTCTGGCTAGGAAGAGCAAAAAAGGTATATATAATAGACCTAGAAAAATGATAAATAAACAAATAGATGTATTTATTATATTTAGTGTTACCAGTCTCCTAAAATTAAAAAGCACCTTGACTTAAATCACTGATTTGAGAGGACAACGAATTCAATTATTTTAGACAAGAATGAATATGTTCTTGGAAGCTTGTGACCTGTATATGTCTTTGTCCTGAAATAACCCTGATAAAACATCTTTTATTTGGTTTTTCACCAGGTGTTCAGTACCTAATTTAAGAGCCCGTTTGGACATAAATTTTTTTTTTAATTTTTTTTCGCATAATCAGTGTTTGACCATAAAATTTTCGATTTTCACTTAAAGATAAATTTAGGATTTTTTCTAAAATTTGAAAAACTCCAAAAAACTATTTTTTCAGAATTTTCACTCGGATCACTCACAAAACTTCAAAAACAACCCAAAATTATATTCATGTCCAAACACAACTCTAATTTTCAAATATCATTTTCACTTGAAAAAATATTTCACTTTTTTTTTAGGAATTTTACAATTCTTATGTTCAAATGGCCACTTAGATTTGATTAATTTGAATTTGCACCGAAAAATCCTACTTTAAGGATGAAGTATTTTTTTTACCAAAAACAATTCTATACCCAAAGCTTGAATAAAATTATTTACCGCTCCACCACATTCTACAGTGGTCCTTATAAAGATCTAATATGCTAATGTAAGATATTTATTTGGAATGTTTATGAGCTCAACAATAATTTAGGACATTAGAATCTCTATCTCCTTATGGTCCTGCATACGTAAGGGACAAAAAGTAATCCTACTTAAATAAACCACTTAATTGTTAATTTCTTCCTAGTCCCTATGCTCAATTTATTAATAATCAGCTCATAAAATCTTTTTTTTAAAATAATTACATATTACACTTCATTCTGTTTAGGCAGTATAAGGATTATAATAATAATAATATTATAACAGATGTTTGTATCATCATTTGAGAAGGCAAAAGAGAATATATTGCGAACTAAAATACTGTACGAAAGAACAAAGTAAGCTGGCGCATATGTAACCCATGTCTCTTGTAAAATAGCTAATCAAACTCGGATTCCATTTAGATACTTTTTAATTATGAATTGATTTAATATAATATTACAACATAGATTGGGTTTAATTTTTTATATTATTTTTGTCCATTAAATAATATTTAAATTTAATCACCTGAAAAGTATATTTTAAATTGTCAATAGTGGCGGAGTCACATGCACCCAAGGAGTGTCAACCGAAATCCCTTCGTCGGAAAATTACACTGTTTAGCTCGGTAATTTTTAAAAAAATATGTAGTTATACTATATAATGACACCCTTAACTTCTTGATGAATTTATTTGTTATATATTGACTCTCCTTAATGAAAATTATGGCTCCGCCACTGATTGTTCAAGTTGTTTTTATTTGCTGAGACAGATGTTCAACTAATTCAATTTGTACTCTTCTATCGCAGAAAGAAGACTATTTCCTTCACCGGAACAGCAATATTTATGCAGAAAGTAAAATGAATTGATAAACATAATTTTTTAATTAAAAAAAAAAACATTGAAACAAAAGAGTACGTAACATACCAATAAGCTGGAGGAGCCCCTGGATCAAAGAACTATTTCTGCTGCACTTTTCTTTTTAATAAAATATATTTAAATATTGACTTTGGAGAAAAGTAGTGGCATTTTCAATGGTAAATATAAAGTGGGGACTAAAATAGGGAAAATGTGGATCAATCAAAATGGGGAGAAGTGGGGCTTGGGTTATACCTTTTCGAGCGTGTGATACTCACGTGTCACAATAGTACTGACACACTCTTTACCCGTTCTGACCAAAAAGTAACTAGGCTGTACACGTGGTGTTTCATTGTGGAGCCTACCAACATTTCCACGTATGATCGTGGGCCCACTAAAAAGCTGACGGAGCAATAAACGGCGTAAAGAGTTATTGCTTTTGCAGCCTGACTTTATTACTGAGATGACTTTTCAACGTCGGGTTGATCGTTAGTTACGAAACGTGTAAACAGAAGCTCGTGTCCTGCGCCCGTTCTGACCCACAGTCTTGGTTGTCTTTATGCATGTACTGTATTTTGTTTAGCAGTTCTCTGTTTGGTCAATCCAAAACATAGGAATCATCGCTAATAACTTCACTCAATTGTTCGCAACGTAGAGTAAATTAAATGGGACTTATATTTGACCATGGTGCTCCACTATATATTGAATGCCCTAGTTGTTGTTGTTTTTTTCCTATTATATACTCCCTCCGTTTCAATTTATGTGAACCTGTTTGACTGGGCATAGAGTTTAAGAAAAAATAAAGACTTTTGCTTGTGGTCCTAAACAAGTTAGAAAGGGGCCCAGAGTATTTTTGTGGTTATAAAAGCTTCTCACTAAAGATAGAATTGTAAGTTTAGGCCAAATTATTTCCAAATTTAGGAAGGGGTCATTCTTTTTAGAACGGACCAAAAAGGAAATAGGTACACATAAACTGGAACGGAGGGAGTAGAAGAGAGAAGAGGAGGTCGACCAAGGGCATTATGGTCATTTTAAAAATATAATTTCATCCTTTGCTGACTTGATTATGGTTTCTAATGTTGAAAAAAATCAAAAATAACGTAGCCCAAACTACTGAATTATTCATGTGGACCCCACATCCTATTCCCTAACTATCTTTTGTTTGAAAGCAGACTACCTGGCACCTTTAATTTCGTTTTTTCAATTAGTACTTTTAACTAAAAAATTATCTGTTTGGTAATTTTATAATTCAACATTTATCTGATTAAAAACATACTATGGTTACATACATTTATATACAACAATTCTATTATCTTCTTAAGAAATATTATTTCATTTGTTTTATTTATTGACTATTTTAGGTAAAGACTATTTTTTTAAAAAAGTGACAATAAATTATGTAGGATTTTTATTAAGGTGTTCTTATATTAGTATCAATTGATAAAATTTTAAACAATCTCTCATTAAATTACAATTTTAATTGGAATAGTTTATAAATTAGAAAAAAAAATTTAAGAATAAAATAGAGATTCAACTTTCTTTTTTATTATAGAATATTAAATATTGTTCAAATTGTATAGAAATGATTCCCTCTATAAAAACATTATTTGAGAATAATCTAAACAAAAGATTAAGACAACTAATTTGGGGAATTTTTTTGCTTTATTATATATTGGGCAACATAAGAAGTATCATTCTGCAGGATTATACTTTTCCCTCTATGATTAAAGTTAGTTGGGTACTTCTTCCGTGTTTAATAAATAATACAATATTATATAAATTTCATAATACATAAATATAAGTTAACTATTATATAAAGTTAGTTGGGTACTTCTTCTGTGTTTAATAAATAATACAATATTATATAAATTTCATAATACATAAATATAAATTAACTATTTTTAAAAAAGCCCAACAAATAATTATGGTAAAGAAGGTCGTATTACACCCTAGAATATCACAATCATAACAAATGAAACTAGAAAACGGAAAAGGGTTCAAAATATCCCTAAACTATTGGAAAAGGTTTAAAAATATCCTTCATCCATCTATTGGGCTAAAAATACCTCTCCATCCACCTTTTTGGTTCACTTATGCCATTTGACCATTAGGTCCATGCTGAATTAAAAATAAATTATTATTCTTTTTGTAAAACTTAAAAAAAAATATTTTGCAAAATATTTTTATTTTTTAAACTAATGCACCAGTAGTCCACTAATTTTTGTAAAGTCTTCTTCTTCTTCTTTTTGTTTTCAGTTTTACAAAACAAAATTTTGTTGAAAATATTTTTTCAGTTATTAAAAAACAAAAATATTTTATTAAAACCAATTTTTTCAGTTTTTACAAAAAAATGCTTTAAAAAAATTGAAAAAAAAAATATTTTCTTGTAAAAACTAAATTATTTTTTGTAAAAACTAAAAAAAAAAAGAAGAAGACTTTACTAAATTAGTGGATTACTCGTGCATTAGTTTAAAAAAAAATATTTTGCAAAATATTTTTTTTAAGTTTTAAAAATAGACTGGTGCATTATTTTTAATTCAGCATTGACCTAACGGTCAAAGGGCATAAGTGAACCAAAAAGGTGAATGGAGGGGTATTTCTAGCCCAATAGGTGGATGAAGGGTATTTTTAAACCTTTTTCAATAGGTGGATGAAGGGTATTTTTAAACTTTTTTCAATAGTTAGGGGCATTTTAAATCCTTTTCCGACTAGAAAAATATTGTAATGCTTCAATTTAAGGTCAATTTGATTAGTATTTAGAGTGATTGAAAAATTAATTTATTTTTAATAAATTATTCAGATATGTCATTAAACTAGAATAAAATACAAATTTTCTGGTTAAAAAATTCTGAATCATTAAAAATTACAATTATTATTTCAAAGAACAAAAAAAAATTCGTCAACTATTTGAAAATAAAATGAATATGTTTTATTATTCAAATTTTCATTAATATAAAAAGAAAAATAATGCATCAACATAATTGAAAATACTAAAAGAGTAAAACTATATATATTCAAATTAAACAATGAGAAAATACATCAGAACTTATTTTTCAATTGACTTTTCAATCATTTTTTTATAATCAATTTTACGTTTGGTGGTGCAGAACTATTTTTTTAAATAAAAATGTAGAACCTATGTAGAAATACTCTACATTGCACTTGAAGTATTATATAATTTTTGTATAATAAAGTATCAGACTTCAACAAGTATTACAAAGTGATTGGTATAGTAATACGATTTTTCAGAAAAATTAAAATACACATAACGCAAAAGATTTAAAAAAATAATACAGGCAAATGTGGTTCTATACATTATTACACAAATGCCTATGTTCTTTTACTTTCCCTAAAGACCTATAAAGTGTGTAATTAGCAATAGACCAAGAAATGTTAAAAGGAAGAAAATAAGAAATTAGAGCAACAACTGGGCTTGTGCATCGCACAGGTACGTCATCTAGTATTATATAGAAAATGAAAAAGAGGTGTGATTAGCGTACTCCGGGCCGGCTCTAAAGGTTTGGGCAGTGAGGCCAATGCCTTAGGCCCTCAAAATTTGAAGGCCCTAAAATTATTTTAAATTCTTTTTATTATTATTCTATATATTATATAGTAATTTATATAAATAATACTATAAAAAAAGTGATACAATATATTATTATTTGATTGATGTTATTTTATACAATAAGTTTATAAATTATGATAATTTTCTTCACTGATTAAATAGCATATTTGCTTCACTTTTTAATTTTAATTTTATTCTTTTTATATAGGAATTAAGTTATATATATTGATAACATAATCAATTTATTTTACAATGCTCTTTGAAACTGCATGAACACAAAAGTATTCATGCACAGATTTTCTTTTAGTGTAATTTGACATATTATATTAGATTATTTATAATTTATTTTAGATATTTACCGCTAAATGTACTTCATAGAATGAACTACAATTATCGCTTACATTGATCAGGAAGAGTAAATATTTTTTACACCGTTAATCCTCAAAACTTAAGCTATTACGTTATGTACGTTTATTTCCTTTTCTTGTTTGTAATGATAGCCAAATCAAAAATTGTGGACCTCAGTATGCGATATTTCACCACTAAAATTTTTTTGCTATTCTTCCAATTTATATTTTTTAAATTCGTTATTTTTTTGTCTTAAATGATTAATTTTGTTTACAAAGCAAATTTTATTGTTAGTGTAACTATTTTATAAAATAAATTTAAAGGTCTCTTAATATAGTTTCGTCCGAAATTACAAGATCCATTGAGCCGCCCTGGCCAACTCTTTTTACTAACTTTTCTTGTTTAACTTTAATTGAAAAGACTCACCTATAGCTATCCTTAATGCTGCCCAACGGACAAGACTTATCGCGTCCTCACTTTTAAGTTAGTGAAGAGGAATACTAGTATGCTTATTTTTGCTATCTAACAAGGATACAAATTGATATAGAAATATCTCCCAACACATTATTGAATATGGAGTAGTAATTATATTCGGTATCAAAGCAGGAACACCTTATGTTTTTTAACAGATTATTATCTTTTGGCTAATAGTAACCTTCTTCATCCCTCGGGACCAACAAGTAGCAGTACAAAATTATTTACTTAACGTCCTAGGCGACTAACTTTTCGTAGACGAATCTTGCGGATGAACCCTTAGATCTTCGGCGGGGGAGGGAGGGGGGAGGGGGGAGGGGGGCAATTGTATTGCATTTTCAATAACTGTATAAAAAGAAAATATTTGTTGGGTGTGCGAACAAAATCCACATTGGTATGTGAAAAAATTGGGAGCCTACATATGAGGTGTAGGGATATCTTACTGGTGCGAGGGCTTTTGGGAAAAACCGTGCGGGCTTGGTCCAAAATGGATAGTACACTATGTTAAGAGTATCTTTGGGCCGTTTTAGCCTAACAAGTGGTATCAGAGCCCAGCTTCAGTGGTACTAGTGTGGAGATGGCAAAATGATGGTGCGTGACGGTGCGTACACAAGAAGAAGCTAGTTGCGGGCTTCGGTTGCCATAATACTCTAATAATGTGGGTGGCACATAGTGAATCTCGAAAACTGACCCATGGATCATGACAATGGGTCACATGAACGTAGTTCGAGAGGGAGACTCGTAAATCGTGGTAGTAAGCCACGTGAAACTTTGTTCGAGGGGGTAATTGTTGGGGTGCGAGCAAAGTCTCACATTGATAGGTGAAAAGAATGGGAGCCTATATATAAGTTGTAGAGATCTCTTAGGTGTGAGACCTTTTTGGGGAAACTCGTGTGGGCTTGGCCCAAAACAAACAATATTATACCATGTTAAGCGTATCTTTAGGGCGTTTAAACCCAACAATACTAGTAGCAGTACTTAAAAAGCGATAAGTGTGAACAAGTACAACCAAATACTCCAAAAAAGAATGTACAGTTAAGAATATAGGGAAGAAGTTGTGTGCTTTGGAATTGGTCCCCCATATTGTATTTGAGTTGACAAAGGGGGCATTGATGTGCAAGTTATACGTATATATTAAGAAGATAGGAGAATAGCTAACGGCCTATCCTTCCTACATTTTAGTGCATGGTGGGACTGGGACTTATTCACCAGAGAGAGTTGATTTTTCAGCACTCTTACTTGCACAGATGTGTACACGTCTCCCCCTTAATATATCGCTCTAATATATGAATTTAGACAAGTGAGGCTTATTCAGTTGCTAAAGCACCTTCACCTACGATCGTTAGGTCTTGGATTCGAGTCATGCTAGAAGGGAAGTGTGAAAACACTACAGAACCTCCCAATTTGGAAAGGAAACACTATATATTTGTGATGGTGTCACCAAATCTCTCGTTAGTGCTAGGTGCTCGTTTCATTCTTACTTTCTTCACCCCATTTATACGACAACTTCTTTCATTAGTTTCATTTCAAAATAATTATAAACAAATATTTCAAGAAAAACACTCAAGATTATACACTTCTTATAATTTTCAAAAATTCAAATTCATTAACTAACTCAAAGTTTTATTCTTTAATGTGATACTTTCTCCATAAAGTTGCATAATTTACCTATTACGCTAATATTCTTTAAATATGTACTATATATATGTCATGCATGCCAAACCAAATATATCATATTATAAAATAGGATGTATGAAGTATTTGACAACTCCTAATTAAGATTCAAGTTTATAACCAAGACTAAGATCAAATATATTCTTGATTTGTAGATCTCGAATATAGTTGTTCTCATTTCTTAGATCAGCTTGTTAATCCCACAATTATTTTAATGACATCCATATCCCATCCCACAAAACAGCTTTGTTGCAGTTTTATTGATCACTTTCATCTCACCTCGCCTCCTTTCTCTTTTCTCACGTAATTCTCTTCTATTTTCCTCCGCTGTTTTTTTTATTTTTAATTAAATATATACTTCAACAGTAACTAGGGGTTACCCAAAGGGGTAATGATAGGGGGGAATGCACATTTATGGTGTGACACCGCTTCGTCGAATTTTTTTACTAAATATATATATATATAATACTGTAAGAAAGCGGATAAATACGAAAAAATAACATTCTTTACCATAAACTGTCTCTTGGCGCATTGGTTATATGCTTGATATTGCTCTAATTGGTTAGAGGTTTGAACCTCAACTAGCATATCTTTTTGGCAAATATTTGAGAGAATCTATGTGGTTAAAAATTGTGATGAAGTAGAATTTAATTTAGGACTTTTCTAACTTGAAACTCAATAAAAACAAAGCTATTTCTTGTCTAAAAGTATGATAATAAAAGTTATTATTCCCGTTCTTCTATAAATTTTGATATCTTGCAAAATCTGCATACGCCCCCGGTAATGAACTTAAGTAAAAAAAGGAGTCAAGGAGTTGTCATGCACATTACATTGTTATTAATCCTTCAACTTTAATCTCATGCTAGTAGTCCTCAGCAATAACTAATAAAGTATGGAGTGTTATAATTTCTAAGTAAGGAGTAGGAAAGTTCATGAATTGGATAACAGCTGGAGGTGGAAAGCTTTTGGAAAGAACTCCTTGTACTATTGTGATAGTAAATGACAGAACTGACTAACGCTTTAGTTTTAGGTTTCAACTCCGTGATATCACAGTAATATATTTGACGATTCTTCATATCTGGATTTTGTAGTTTGCTATTTGTAGGACTGTAGTTAGACATTATACTTGAATTATGTCCACATTAATTGGACATAATGTCTACATCACCCATTAATCGAAATATCATAATGCCTATTTCTATATCTCTTGCTTCTTAAGCTTTGACAAAAAGAAAAGAGGACCTTAATTTGTGCATAATTAGCCACCAAAACTCGAATGGATGTTATTAGCAGAGGCCAAGTCCGGATTGAGGCTATATGGATTCAATCTTAAAGTTTTTTTTAGTATTGAACTCATTGTATTTTTAAAATTATAATATAATTTTAGTAAATTAAGACAGATAAATTTATGTTCTACATAAAAAGTAGTGATTCAAATGTCGGTGCATCCGCGCGCTTAAATAGCAATTTTAGAACATATCTAGTTAGAAATGTTTGGGTTTCAAGGTATTAATTTGTCCTTATACTTTTAGCATATAATAAGATGAAGTGGTCCAGAATATATAGTAATTGTTGCCTCCACACATGTGTTTGAAGGAAATGGAAGGGAACTCAATATTAGCATTTCCTCAAAATTTCATTCTCTTCTACTACCATATACCTAGAATAATAATGAGTGACAAAAGATAACCAAGAACCTTTGCTTTTCAAGTTTTGACCTTTTAATGGAAAGCAAAACAATGAAATTAAACTAGTTGTCCAAATAACAATAACTTCCTCTAATGGCACGGAAAGCTCCTTTCAAAAAAGGGTATTATCACTTTTAATCCGCGCCAGAAACTATTTACACATTTGATAGCTGAAAAAGTGTATAAAACTTGTATTTAAAGAATATATAAATTTTATATATTTTTTCGGCCATTATTTTTACAGCGGCTATATAATGTAATTTTTTCTTTCAAAAATGGTTCCTACTTCCTCTCTATGGAGTTTGGAAAAACTTAAAAAGAATCTTGAATTGGATGGCTAGCTAGAACATGATGTTAGCCTGACTTCAATGTAGTTGCAGTCTAATAGTTGTGACTTTAAACGCCTAACGGGGTCGTTTCGTACATTTCTGGGATATTTCGTGGGATTAGTTACACGAGATAGTTAATTACATTATTTTAGTGTAAAGTTTATCCTGAAATTAGTTAACTTTTACAACCAAACATGGAATAAATTTAATTCCAATTTCTATACTAGGACCCTCCTTATCCCATGAACCAGACGATCTCAAATGGTTTAAATTTCACTAAGGACCGTCTTCTCATCTTATATATTTCTCGTTTCTTTTATTCACGGGCTCACTCTTTTTCTACGAAGAAATTAGAAATATCTCTTACATGACCAATATTGAACTTTCATACTAGTCCAGCTGTGGTAAACAGGTGGGTCGAGTCGGCTATGGGATGGGTCGAAAGTAGGAAATGAAAAACAAATAAATTATCCAATAACCCATATTTACTACAGATTAAAAACGGTTCAAACTGCGGATAATATGGGTAGTCATATTCCTGACTTCTTGAATATGATCAATTTTGGGAGAATTCCTAGTCTCCTATTCTTGAGGAACCCCCAATTTGAGGCTTTACAAATGTAAAAGTTAAACTCATTAATTATCCAATTGGTTATTCATTTTCTAAATAGATAATATGATTCTTATTCATATTTGATCCGTTTCTAAAAAGTTCATTATCCAACTCATTTTTCAGTGGATAATATTGTAACGACCCGACCGGTCGTTTTTAGAATTCACGCCCCGATCCCCTATTAACTGCTTCCTCTAAGTTCATTTCTGCTATTTTGGTTTGCTGGGACGTTCGGTGTTGAGTTTCGGAGAGTTTTGGGGCACTTAGTCCCTAAATGAGAGCTTAAGTGTTGAAAAGTGGTCCGTAGTCAGAACTATGTGAAGACGGGCTCGGAATGGAAATCCGACGGTTCCGTTAGCTCCGTTAGGTGATTTCGGGGTTGGGTGCGTGTTCGGAATGTATTTTGGAGGTTCCTAGCTAATTTAGGCTTGAAATGCCGAAGTTTGAATTTTTGAAGTTTCCGGTCCGATAGTGAGTTTTTGATCCGAGGGCCGGAATGGGATTCCGGAAGTTGCAGTAGCTCCGTCATGCCATTTGGGACGTGTGTGCAAAATTTCAGGTCATTCGGACGTGTTTTGGTTAGGTTTTTGATCGAAAGCGTGTTTTGATGAAATTTGAAGTTCTTAGGCTCAAATCCTTGTTGAATTCGAGTTTCCGGCGTCGTTTTAGGTGGTTTAAGGATTGGTACAAGTTTGAATGGTGTTATAGGATATGTCCGTAGGTTTGGTTGAGGTCCCGGGGGCCTCGGGTGTGTTTCGGATGGGCTACGGGTCATTTCCCCTTGCTTTTGAACTGCTGTTGCTGCTTCTGGTATGCCTTCATCGCGTTCGCGAGATGACCTTCGCGTCCGCGAAGGTTTGTCTTGACCATCTGGGATTTCCTTCTTCGCGTTCTCGACGCTACCCTCGCGTTCGCGTAGCTTTGGCCTTCTTCTTGTTCGCGTTCGCGTCCTCCTCCACGCGATCGCGTAGAGTAATTCTGGAGGAGGACCAGTTTCTTCACCGCGTTCGCATTGCCCAGTCGCGTTCGCGTGGCTTCATGACCCCCAGGCCTTCGCGTTCGCGTTCTGCGCCTCGCGATCGCGAAGGGCATTTTTGGCAACTTCAATCATTCTTCTTCGCGAACGTGAGGCTCCCTCCGCGTTCGCGATGCATTAAATGTCTGGGCAGATAGATTTAATCCCAAATTCGAGGGTTCACCATTTTTATCCCATTTTGACTTCTAGAGCTCGGTTCTTGGCGATTTTTGAAGGGATTTTCACTTGGGCGATTTGGGTAAGTGATTCTCATTCGATTTAGACTAATTTCCATGAATCTCCTCTTAATTTCATCCTTTAATTTCGAATTTTGGTTAAAAATTGGGTAAAAACTTCATAGACCAAATTATTGAATTTTGAGTGGGTATTTGACCTCCGATTTGAGAGATTTTTATATGGTTAGACTCGTGAGGGTACGAGGGTTCTGAAAATGTAAAATTTATCCGATTCCGAGACGTTGGCCTGAGGGGCATTTTGGTCATTTTGCCTAATTTCGCGCTTCTTTGAATTAAATAGTAGAATCAGTTGCTTGAGATGTTATTTACAATGTGTGATTTAATTGAATAGATTTGGGCCATTTGGAGTCGAGTACTCGTGGCAAGAACGTGGTTGCTAGTTGATTTTAGCCGGTTCGAGGTAAGTATCTTGCCTAACCTTGTGTGGGGGACTTTCCCTTAGGATTTGAGTCTTCCTTGTTGATTGTATTCCTTGTACGCGAGGTGACGAGTGCGTGCTCGGATTTATTTGTGGAAAATTGCCCCTTTTAGGCTCTTAGATCCTTGTAATCACCGAATATGAAGTTGTTCTTGATATGATTGAGTTTCCTGTTATTAGTTTCACCTCTACATGACTTACTTGAAATTTATCTGCCCTTTTTGGTTGTTCTTGTTGCCTAATCGACTTTTACTTGTTTAATTGTAGACAATTACCCTTCTGTAGTCACATTAGCATTCCTAACTGCTTGTCTTTATCTGGAAAGCATTATTCTACCTCTCGCGTGATTAATTGGTCTTAATTGGAAAGAAGTTAGATATCCCATGTTTAGTTGAAATTTCCTTAATTGTAATTATTTGATTCATGTTAACTTCCTTGTTGTTGAACTTAGTGTTATGGAATCGTTGTTTCATATTATTTCTCCCTTGTTGAGTTGTTCTTATTGCGCGTAATATTTCTCTGTCACGGTTATTCCTTGTGAGTTAGTTGTACCGTCTTTTGGTGAACGAAATTTCTTGAGTTGATCCTCTTGCTTTGTTCCTGCATATATTGTCATTTGTTGTGTTGCATTGATATCGTGATGCACGAGGTTTCTGCCGTGCGATTGTTGATATTATGATGCACGAGGTTTCTGCCGTGCGATTGTTGATATTGTGATGCACGAGGTTTCTGTCGTGCGGTTGTTGATATTGTGATGCACGAGGTTTCTGCCGTGCGATTGTTGATACTGTGATGCACGAGGTTTCTGCCGTACGACTGTTGGTACTGTGATGCACGAGGTCTCTGCCGTGCAGTTGTTGTTGAAGGGTTGCACGAGGTCTTTGACGTGCTATTGTTGCTATTGATGTGTTGCACATGCGGCGTAATAAGGCGGGATATGTTATGTGCTTATATGTGGGTTGCGCATGTGGCGAAATAAGGTGGGAACATTGTGATGCACGTGTGGCGAAATAAGGCGGTGCTTATTATGTTATTAATTGCACACGTGGCGTAATAAGGTGGGCTATGTCACGGGTTGATTGTAAAGAATTGTGACGGCCTGTGGAGGCCTTCCTATTTGTTTTATATTGTGATTGTGGGTTGCTTACCTGTATAAGCGTTACCGCTGGAAGTTGTGAGGAAACATTCGTACGTGCGGTCCATTCCCCTTTTTATGTTTTCTAATTGGTAGAATTCTTGTTAAAAACACTTGCACAAGCATACACGTAGCCGAACACTCCTAATAGAGATGAATTCCTCCTGATTTTTGCTAAGGGTGGAGGTACGCCCTCGTTATCCACTATATTTGGGAGAGTGGCCCTAGTTAGCCAGTTAGTTGTCAGCATGACCATGAGATTGATGGGGCACAGGATGCCAATTGTTAGATTTTCAGATACCAGGTCTTCGCGAGTTGTGGTTTGTCCGAGATTTGGTGAAATTGTTGAAAGAGTTGAGTAAGACCTTTGTGAACATCATTGTAGGATATGAGTTATTGACTTGTCCCCTCCCCCCCCCCCCCCTTGCTGTGTTGTGACCTTAGGATTTGGATTTGTGATTCTGCCGTCATTTCGTATCATCATTTATTATATTCTCGCTGTTACTTGTTGTATTTTTTTTTCCGTATTGTGAATTGTAGCATTTTTGGTCATTCATGCAGTCTTTACATAATTATATGTCGTTTCCATTATTCCTATGATTATACTATTTATTAACCGGTAGGTGCCTCGACTGTTCCTCGTCACTACTCCTCCGAGGTTAGTCTTGATGCTTACTGGGCACCGCCGTGGTGTGCTCATGCTACTCTTCTGCACATTTTTGTTGTGCAGATACAGGTATTTCCGCTCAGTTCTGTCAGCCTTGGAAGGAGGCGAACCGGTAGAGACTTCAAGGTATATCTGCTACGTCCGCAGACCGAGGAGTCCCTTTCCAGCTTTTTGTAATAAGTATAGCTTTTCCAGTATTTCTCATTTGTATAGATATTCCTGAGTCAGAGCCCCTTATGTATCCTCTTAGCTTGTGATTTGTGAGTTTCCGGGTTTTGGGAATGTTGTTAGCTTCGAGAATTGTTGTGGTATGTGCCGGGCGGCACCTTAAACAACGTTTTATTTTTCTAGTTCAGTTTTATTTACTTTCTTCCGCAATTATGGTTTATCTTCCGCATCGTTAGGCTTACCTAGTCGTAGGGACTAGGTGCCGTCACGACATGTTCACGGAGGACGAACTGGGGTCGTGACAAATATGAGTGGTTAACGGTTTACGTTTAACCATTTTATCACCACTGTACTTAAACTAATTTTGCGACAAGCTTATGAAACAAGGAGGACATCTTTTTAAAAAAGAATTTCCCTCAACATGAAGCTTATGGAGTTGTGGGGACAGGTTCCAAAGGGAAGTGGACAAATCTGTGGAACTTGGAAATTTTGACAAAATCGTGGACAATGAGAATATTTAAGTGATAGACAAATACAGCCAAACCTTTTTATATCAGTCTTATTTGTTCCGAATATTTTTGGATGTTATAGCGAAGTGCTGTTATAAAAAATATATATTATAACATAACATGAAAATTGTTTATGAAAAACCAATTGATTTTTATATTAAAATGTTATTATATAGGGATGTTGTTATAGAGATGTCTGACGGTATAATCTTTTCAAAGGAACATTTGTAAGTGAGAGGAGACATCCAGGAAAGAGCAGATGCATTTGGATAGAAAAATTTGCTTTCAAACTGCAAAACTAATTGGAAATAACGGACCACAAAACCAATACAGTTACGATCGAATTAGATGGTACGGTAAATTTTGTTTAGTGCGAGGAACTTAAAAGGGAATAAGAGGTTGGGAAAATTGAGAGTTAGAGCAATTCAGTGAAGTTGGACATAATATATACAGTTAGATCTCTTTATAACAATATCCCTATATAACAATAATTCATTATAAAAGTTAAGTTTTTCTTGGAACCGATTTTTATATTATGTTATAATATATGTCTTCATTACAGCATTTCACTATAACAACCAAAAATTATTGGAACAAACGAAATTGTTATAGAAATATTTGAGTGTAACATAACTACCAAAAGTGCTAACAAAGTGGGTCAGGAACAAAAAAGAGTTTTTTTCTTTAAAGAAAAAAAAGATAAATTTATTCATTAATAGAAGCATCATCTAGCATTTCACTCACTCAATTTCTTATTTCTTATTTTTCAATCTCACCTGTTGTAAATCCATTCTAAAATGCACTTTAAATAAATGTACGTTACATAACAAAAAACAATTTGTTTTAGCACCTATTGAACAAAATTTTAAATTTTTGGGGCTGTAAATTTGTGTTTAATAGGCACATTTTTGGCAACATTAGGAGTTCAATAAGCTAAACCTAAAATTGATGTTCAACAATAATAACAATGACCCAGTAAAATCCTACTAGTGAGGTCTGGGGAAGGTAGTGCATCCGCAAACCTTACCCCTATCCCGAAGGAATAGAGAAGTTGTTTTCGAAAAACCCTCAGTTCAAGAAGACGAAAAGAAACAACATTAGTACCACTAGTAAAAACTATAGGAAAAATAATATCATGAAAATGAGATGAATAAGAAGGGACAAAGGGAAGATGTCTCAACCTGGAAAGAGCAATGTTGGGATCTTGAAAAGGCAATCGTCATTTTCATAAGTAGGAAAGGTGAATAACTTTTACTACAAAAATATAGAACAATAAGAAAGCATAGGAAAAAAAGATATATTATTCCATTTAGAGCTCGTTTGGATTGGCTTGTTTTAAGTGCTTTTAAGCCAAAATAACTTTTAAGTCATTTTGTAGTATTTGGATAAAGTAAAAAAGTGCTTTTAAGCACTTGTTTTTAAGCTAAAATGACAAAAACAAGCCAAAAACCAAAAGTTAGAATTCCTAACTTATAGCTTAAAAGCTATTTTGGCTTAAAAGCCAAAGCCCATCCAAACGGGCTCTTAGTTATGCTACACGGTACATAACATTTGGCTAACAAAAGCTTCCAAGTATTGAAATATATTCTCTATTGAAAGCGAACTAATCAATGATAAGAACTACTCTAGAGATAGGGCGAATTTATTTACTTTCTTAAGGTAGGACATATTAGAACGGATAGTAGAACTAGGGATAATCGTGAATAGTTTTTTTTCCTTTTTAAAATAATAATAATAACTGGAATGTTTTGCCATTTTATAACAAGTCACTTTGCACCAATTTTCAACAGAAAAATACTATAAGCACCCAATTAAACAATCATTATGTTGTCTAACGCTCTGCACCATTCTGCCATTAGTTAGCCATATAAATTGAAAGCTATTTTTCTGGACGAAGGAATAAGAGTCAGCCATTCTATTGGCACAACATAAGCCAAAGATTGTTGACCGAAAAAACTTAACTCAGCTTGTTATCAATTGATCATCTGCTATTTAGATATACATAATACGAACAATAAGCTTCATACATATTGTACCCTGCATAATTTCCAAAATGATGAAGAGAAATGTAAATTATAGTCAAATAAGGCGAAAGCATAAGAACCAGCTTTGCCTTTGGTGCAACAAAGCAGTAGTAGAGTTTTGCTAGTGTTGAAGATCTATTGATCAGTAACAACAAAATTTTATATATTTCCACAAAATCACATCAGACCTTGGACATATCCATTTTCCACAAAACCCCAGAATACTTCTACAGACAACTATAAGAACTATGCATACAACAATTGAAGAAATGACACAACCTTTAGAAAGATATATAACACATAAAATTTATTGTCACCTGTTAAGCATATTGTCTACATCAAAGTTCTCCTTTGTTTAAATAAAATCTCATTAGGTACTCTATTCTTTATAGCTACCACAATGCATCAAAGAGCTCATACAATGACACAGATTGTAGGATTGTCCATATCAAACACAGTAACATAATATGCAAGATCGATTAGTGGTTAATAGTTCTTTTTTACAATAAAAATGCAAATAATGCATTAATAGTGACAATCAACTAAAATTATTTACCTCTAATACAGTAATACTATTTTATGAATCATATACCTAATAGAGATATGTGCTATTTACCATACATCAAAGAAATGAAAGCCATCGAAAAACCCATAATTTTCTCAAATTTGTCCTTGTCTTTCATCTCTGCTTCCAAAAGATAAAATCATTCCAACACCTTTAAAAGCAATAACAGATACATCAAGATCACTGAACCCACCAAATGCTTCAAGAACAACATCGGCAAATATACTCAAAGGGGTTAAGTGAGTAACTGAAATGGGAAACAACGAATGACAAAGAATGATGGACGAATAATTTAATCCGCTTAAACAATTTATATGCAACAGCTTTTTTATTCCGAAAATCAAGAAACTAAAACTCACCTTATAACTATACAATCAAGGCGAATTAACTGTCCAGGAAGAGAGAAGATTAAAAGAAACAAGGAAAATTGGAAGAGGAGGTGAGCAGCTCTGGAAATTTTGAGGAAGAAACAGAGTGTAGAGAAATCGGGTATTCATGCGTTATGTTGCTAAACTTTTGCCATTCTATTTTCGATGAAGAAAACTTGTTATTCTTCCCAGAGAAAACAAATGTATATGTGTTTGTTACCCTATTCATTTTTCTCTTCCCTTTTAGGAACATACTCCTAGCAATATCAGCTCAGTAAGCAAGCCGCCATTTTAGCAATTGAGAATGCTTAAATAAAGGAAAATAAAATATCTTATGCAACAAAGGCACTGAAGAGATTATGATTGTCTTCCAGCTGATAATTGCAATTGCGCATCATACCTCCTCTGATTAAACAAATATGCCTATAAGTGTATGGTAACACAAATACTGTTAAAACATCTTCGAGTGGCAAACAACAACCTAATAACATAAAAATAAAAAGTTTTAAGGGAAAATAGTTAGGTGCTAAATTTTATCATGCATTTCCTGTAACATGCTCACCAAAAACTGATGCTATAATAGTAACAATACCCAAATTAGAATAGTCAAATAATTAAAATCAAGCATCGACTTAATAAACAAAAGAAAAATGAGGTATTTTAAAGGAAACTGAAGAAAATACACAACCTGAAAGGTCTATACTCCGAGGCTATAGTTCCAACATGTTGTGGTATATGATCAATCATTCATAAAACATCATTCATTCAATGATCTAGATGTAACGACCCGACTGGTCGTTTTGCCTTTTGAAACCCCGTTCCTTTAAATAAAACTTCCCGTGCTTGCTTTAACTAATTTACGACATGCGGGGACGGTTGGTTCGGGAGTTGGAAGAGTTTTGAGTGAAATATGCCCAATTGTTTCTTTAGGATTCTCTTAAAAGACCAAGTTTTAACTTCAGTCAACTTTTTGGGAAAACGGACCTGGACTCGTGATTTGATGGTCCTGGAGGGTCCGTGGAAAAATATGGGACCTGGGCGTATGCCTGGAATCAAATTCCGATGTCCCTAGCCCGAGTAATGAATTTTTATTTGAAATTGTTAATTTGAAGTTTTAAAGAATTAAAGAAACTAAGTAATCATTGATTTTCTAGGTATCGGGCTCGGATTTTGGTTCCGAAGCTTGGTACAGGTCCGAAATATCAGTTAAGACTTGCCCGTAAAATTTGGTGTCAATCCGAGTAGTTTAAGGGTGTTTTGACCCGTTAGAGGAGAATTAAGAACTTGAAGTTCATTAGTTTGATTCATTTGGTTTTAGGGGGGTGATTCCTAGATTTAGCGTTGTTTCGGGTGTTCCGAGGGTTCGAGTAGGTCCGTCTCGTGATTTCAGACTTGTCGGTATGTTCGGATGGGGCTCGGGATCCCCGAGCGTCAAACGGACGAGGCTCGAGTGAAGTAGGAAATTTGGAGAAGAGCTGAGTTTTGCTGCTTCTGTCATAACCGCATCTGCGGTTCTAGGACCGCAGATGCGGGACCGCAGGTGCGGTCCATTCTCCGCAGAAGCGGCACAGGGCAAGCCAGGCCAAAACCGCAGATGCGGCTCCGCAGATGCGGCCTGTAGACCGCAGATGCGGTCCCTGCCCTTTTGGCCCAGTTACGCAGATGCGGCTCTCCTTCCGCAGGTGCGGGACCGCAGATGCGGTCCCCTAACCGCAGATGCGGAGATCGCTGGGCAGTGAGCTTCATTTAATTCGAGTTCAAAGACCATTTTTATCATTTTACACTCATCCTTTGGGCGATTTGGGAGCTCTTGAGAGAAGGTTTCCACTTAGCATTGCAAGGTAAGTTATTTCCATTCATCCTTAGTTTAAATACATGTATATTAGGTAGATTAAATACTAAAAACTAGGTAAAATCAAAGGGTTAGAGCTAGACCTAGGGTTTTAATAAAACTAAGATTTAACAACGAAATTTGTTATGAAATGAACTAGAAATCGCATATTATTGATCCTTAGGTTGTAGAAAACAGCTTTCTTCGAAAAATCTCGGAATCCGGGTACGTGGGCCCGGGGTCGGAATTTAGGAAACTTATGTAAATGGTTGGGAAATTGCTTAAATAGCTAGAATTCGATCTTGTGAGCCTATATTAATTAGTTCTTACTTCATTTAACTAGTTTGGAATCGTTCGGCTCCAAATTGAGGGCTTGGGCTTGTTCTTGATAATTGGAAGTGCGCTTTGGAGCGAGGTGAATCTCCTTTCTAACCTTGTAAGGGGGGATTGTCCCCATAAGTATAATAATTGAATAAATTGCCATTTTATATGCGGGGGCTACGTACGTACTAGGTGACGAGAGTCCGTGCGTAGCAACTAATATGCTAAGTCCGGGTAGTCTAGGGCCCAAAAGCATATTCTACGTGATATTCTTGTAACTTGATGTTAAATTCGGAATTTGTATGAATTATGTGATTAAGGTAAATGCTACTAGTGAGGTAACCTTATTTTATTTCGTCCTTAAAAAGAGAATTTAGATATTTCCTGCGAATTGTTGCTCCTCAGATATATTATTGTCTGCTTGTGATGATCTTATTTATGTTTGAACGCGTCGCACGGGTGATTCGCGAGCGGGGTAATAGATGCATCTATGGTTCGAGCCGTTCGACCCTCGGCAGTGCACTATTTACTTTTATGTTGGATCGGGCCGTACGTTCCTCGGTGTTATCTGCGCATGATTTACTTAGCATTCTATCTATGGACTGGACCTCATATTTTTTAAATATATAAATGGACACTCATGATGAAAATTAAAAGAAGAATTGATGTTCCATACTTGTTAATTCTTATGACTTGTGTTGTTCCTGCTTATTATAAATTCTCCTCATTTTACTTGACCTTAGTAAGTATCGAGTCGACCTCTCGTCTCTACTTCTTCGAGATTAGACGGGATACTTACTGGGTACATATTGTTTATGTACTCATGCTACACTTCTGTACTTAATTGTACAGGATTTGAGGCAGGTGGATCTGGTTATCATCCTGGTGCGCATCCTTGAGCGGACCCGAGACTTCTACGGTGAGCTGCTTTTCCTCCATGCCGATTAGTGATAAGTTAGGATTTTAACATGTTTTTACCCTTACTTGCCTACGCTTTTGTTATACAATTGCTACAAAATAGACCCAAAACGCTCACAAATTGTACTTGATTGCAGGTTTGATCGACAAAGCGACAAAAGTAAAATATCGGCTCAGAAAGGAGTGAAACCTGCTCAAGTGTCAAAGACCAAGGAAGTTGAGGAAAAGAGGCCTTAGTGCGGACCGCGCAACTGTGAACGCGACCGCACTAGGAGGTTCAGAGAATGGCAATATTCAAAGGGAGGCTACGCGGCCGCGGTCATTTCCACGCGGTCCGCGGTCAGGCTCCGCGGCCGCGCTACACTTTTACGCGGTCCGCGGAGCAGAGATTCAGAGAGCCTAATTTTGACCCCTTTCCAAGCAATGCGGCCCGCGCTCATTTTTGTGCGCTACATTTTCAAGCGGTCCGCGGTCCTCAACTTCAGAGAAGCAGAAGCCAAGAGTTCAAGAGCCAGTCCGGCCGCGGTCATTTTTGCGCGGTCCGCGCTGACCCCGCAGGGGTATTTTTGTCCAATTTTTCCAGCCCAGTATAAATAGACCCTTTTTCCATTTTTAGGTTAAGTTTTGTTTTTCTGAAGCTGTTGAGCTCGTGAGAACGCCTAGTTTAGCCATTTTAGGCATTTTTACTCTTCAATATTGTATTTTCCTCTTAGCAATCAATTTATATGTTTACTTCTTCATCTATTTCTTTAATTTTTGCATCTAGCATGTGTAGCTAAACTCACTAGCTAGGGTTGTGGCTCAACCCTAGTGTGGGTAATTGATGGTTGTTGCCATCTAAGGTTAGATTGATATTGGGTGTTTGCTATTTGGGTTAATTTTAGGTTTTAATTAAGGATTGGTGGTTGCAAACACTGATTCTAGCTTGGTGGGTTTAACTCTTCTTGAGAAAGAGAGTCTATGACCCCAAAATTGACCCAACAAGGAATTGGGATGGACCCATGAGAAATGGTAGTCCCAATTAACGGGTTAAACCTCGAGAGAGTAATCACCCTACTTGAACCCTAGTTGCTTGGTCTAATTGGCCTACCCAATTGGTCTCGAGAGAGTCAATTGGGCAAAATCGCTCTCTCTACCGAGAGGTATGAGATTGGGTACAATTGTGCAACGGTTATAGCATAAGCCCCAAACATGTCAATCTACCCTTAGTAGCATCTACCCGTTAATTAGCCACCTAGGCAATGTCACGACCCTACTGCCTTTCTCTATATTAATTACAACTTAACAATATTCCCGTAGCATAATTTAGCTCTAAACATTAGTCATATAATAGTAGATATAAAAATCAAAACCAAAGATGTTTGAAGTGATATTAGAAGCACGACCGCAATTCTAGACTAAACAGATAATACAACTCCCTCACTAGCTCCCTGTGGAAATTCGATCCCGAACCGCTATTCGGGTAAAATCTGTTGCGACCCGCTCTTCCTACCTTAGTGTAGTGTTGAGTCGGCAGCGATCAATCAGCAGCTTGCAGAAGTCTTTCTTTTGTACTTTTTCTTTTGCTGTCTATCCTGATTCGAACAGTAGGATAGTATGATTCTTTTGTATATTCTACTAGTTGTCCGTAGCTTGTGACACCAGGTTCTGGCACACACTTTGGTAGACATTTATTTTTGAAATTGTATAATCATGGTATTTATTTTATTGATCACTTCTGATTTAAAACTCCAAATTGAAGTATCTACTTTATAAATTTTGATAAAAGTAACATAAGAAATTTAGAAATGTTTCCGCGTTGGCTTGCCTGACAATGGTATTAGGCGCCCTCATGACCTATTATGGAAATGGGTCGTGACAATAGAAAGGCTTAGGACAACCAAACACAGTGAGGATTCCAAGGGTGTTGCTCTTCCTATAAGTTGGAGAATTGATTTTCAACTAACCTCGAGTATTCCTGTCTATATATAGTAGAGATTAATAGATTATTGAAACTTTACTGCGGAAACTGAACATCACTGCAAAGCTTAGCTATAAGCTTATTTCCACAACAATATGGACCAAAATTGATGCACTACATGTTAAAAGCTAGACATGACTTGCATAAATCACTTAGCTTTCACTGAAGCATGAGTCGATAACTTGATGTACTGCAGTTGATCATCATTTGAAGTCTACCAAATTGGAACTTCTGGAACTACCTTATTGTTGAACATGGCATAAAGAACTACTAATATTGTAAGTAATTTAGAAGAAGGTGGCAAGGGTTCGGTTGTTCGCCACAAAAAGAAAGTGTGCAGAGCCCCGACATGTTCTTTAATACAATAGCTTTACCAATCAGCATTTTCCCCTTTTCCGGTGTGTTTCTCTCTTCTCCTCACTTCTCTTCCCTCGTCCAATTTCCCAAGCTCTAATCCAAATCAACTCCAGAAAACCAGTGAAATATGTCAAAAGAGTATTTCAATTTGTTCTCAAACTCCACCATTGTTCCTTATTTAGCCAGGTAAGGAGCAACTCAAATATATATTCAGAATTGCAGTATAGAAGCAATTATACAATGGAATAATTCATTCAGGCAAATGAGCAAACACCTTATGGCCATTTATCTGCACTATCCAATATAAGCAAGAGAGCTCATGTTCTCCCAGATTTTCAGATAAAAAGAAGCAACAATAATTCCAGAACACGGGAAAAAGAAAAGAAAAAACTGAAAAAATAAAACTCATCTAATAACAGAGAGGAATATTACACAACACCAACTCGGAGAACAACATGAGAAAGTAAAATAAATCATGAAGTAGCTTTAGCGAAAATCGGACAGACGAAAGGAAAGTGAGGAAGAAGATTGAAATTAGCCAGAAGAGCCGACAGTAAATAAACATGTGGTGTCTGCCACGTTTTACCAATCCTCATGTGCCGCTCTCTGAAGAACATATCCGCTTAGCTCCTTAACCGACCCTTAGGACAAATACATAATTGTTGGAGTATTATTGGTTTTTCCGTAAATGCACATGAACCGGAAGCTCCTCTCGATTCCCCCTTATTAATATTAATAATAATAATAACTAGTGGGGGACAAAGATATATTGTTATCCTTCCCATTTTGACTGTAACATATCAACTGGAATGTTTTACTACCATTTTTTAACAAGTTGCTTTGCAACAATTTTCACCAGAAAAATACTATAATATTAGACAATCTTTGTGCATTATGTGCTTCCCTCCCATGACAGTATATGAAGGCTCGGGCTAACGATGTAATACACTGTTCCAAGACAAAAGATAAAGAAAATAAACAAGCAAACTTATGGTCAGCTGGTAAGTTTGAAAATAGTTAGGATGGCGAAGGGCATGCATACGGTGAAATGTTGAAGATATATAAATCTACTGACAGTAAAGGCCATCTAAAATGGGTATCAAAAGCTGAAGATTAAAAAAAAAAAAAAAAAAAAAAACTCCCTAGCTGCTCATCTACAAATTGTCACGATTCTCTAAGTAAAGATTTTGAAGAAAGAAATTCTACCGTTTAATAACAAATACATTCAACAAGAAATAACATTTGCGCTACGTCGTTCACTAAAATAATTGCCTTTTTTGCAGTTTCTTCTAGAGTTTACTCTTGGCAGCATATTTTAGGATCAAATGCACATGTTTCTGCATTAGTAAGTACGATCATCAGTCTGCTGAAAGATCTTCTTAAGACCCAAAATTGGGAGCAAGCAATGCAGAAAAAGATACAGAAAGAACCATAATTTACCTCGTCGTAAAGCTAAACATAAGGTGTAAGAGTATTTGGATGGCGAAAGTGGCTTTGTATTTCTACTTCACGGCAATGCTAGTGCTCAAAATGGGAGTGTTTTAGTCGGGTGTTGAACAACAATTTTAATATGACCACATGATTGCCCTATTTGCATGAAAGGACTAACTTTATGTATTGGAAATGTGATCATAGAATGTAATATCTGTCTAATAAAATTTGAAAAATCTTTTATCTTTTTGTCCATAAGATATTATCCTCAATCCTCTCTTGAAATTGGAAAATGTGATAATGTTGAAACAACCGAAAATTAGGACTAATCATGAAAAGACTTTAGATACAAAACTGAGAACCTTAAAAAAATTCAGAAAATTGTGTACACAGAATAATAAGATAGGCAAAGAACAACGGACCTGTGGAAGAATCTTATGTCAAAAACATCAGGCAGCTTCTTTCTTAATGATTTCATCATAAACAATATTAGATGTAGAATGATCGTCATGGCTAATTGGTGTAGAGGGTCGTATCAATAATTTCACACAATTTGAACTTTTGGCTCTTGATAAGGCAACGTAAAGCTGACCGTGTGAAAATATAGGTTCTCGCAAATAAATTCCAACAAAATTTAAAGTTTGCCCTTGTGCTTTATTTATAGTCATAGCAAAACATAATCTAACAGGAAATTGCGTTCTTTTGAACTGAACAGGCATTTTTTCATCTTGTGATGATAATAATGATATTCTTGGAATAAATACATGCGTATTCTTGAAATCACCTACTGTGATCTTAACACTAATAACACGACTTTTAAAATCACAACACGTCAATCGTGTGCCATTACATAAACCTTCACATGGATTTAGATTTCGTAATAATATAATTGGACAATTCTCTTTTAAACATAATTTGTAAGGGGGCAAACCAGGAGGATTTAAAGTGTGTAATAAATCTTCTAGTTGTGTTTGGTTGTTAAATTCAATAGCCTCATCAGTGCAAATAAATATTTTTGATTTTCCTCTGAATCGCATGTCATTAATTTCATCGACGAAGTCAATTTTTTGTTGTCAAGATCACACGGGAATCTGTACAGGATGAATTAGAATACGTCGAATTCAAATTTGAATATGTCGCTGCGAATAATTTGTCAAGAGATTCTCTTTCGGTTGTATAAGGAATAATCAAAGAATCCTGAATTTCAATCTTGTCTTCTGAATTGACTCGTTCTTGTCCATTTCCAATTCTTAACAAATAATCGCAAAATACAGGATCTGTTTTGGCTCTCATATTCTCAGATAACTTTAGTTTTTCAAGTTCATTCCAAATGCTAGAATATAACAAACTTTCGCCAATAAAATCTTCTTTTTTCCTGTATCGTATAACGAGAAGAGTTTGTCTGAAATCACCTCCTAAAACTACAACTTTTCCGCCAAACAATGCATTTGTATTCATGATATCTTTTAATAGTAGATCAAAAACTTCTATCATTCTTTTTTTGGCCATAGATACCTCATCCCACACAATCAATTTTGCATCTCGGATTAACCCTGCAAGTGAGCTTTCTTTGCTAATGTTACAACTTGTATTTTCATCGATGTCAATAGGAATTTTGAAACGGGAATGTGCGGTACGTCCACCTGGAATGATAGAAGCAGCAACACCAGAGATAGCTATTGCCAAAGCTATATATCCCATTGATGGTACAGTTGCTAATAAACACGATATAAAAAAGTTTTTCCTGTTCCTCTTGGACCATCCACAAAAAAGGCACCTGCTTTGTTCGAAAATATCCTTTCAGTAATCAGATTATATGCAATGAGTTGGTTTTTGTTCAATTTCCTATATAGCAATACGTCGTCTTCATTAACAATAATAGATCTTTCAAAATGAATCTCTTTTGCTGCCGCAGAAGACCTAATGGTTTCTGGGATGAGTTCATACTCATTTATATCATGACCCATAGAATGTAAAATATCGTTCATATGATTCAAAGCTTGATATCGAATTTCTCTTCTTTCAGTAATTTGTAACACTTTGTAGTCTTCGATTATTGATTCCTCAAATTGCTCCCATAATTTTCTAGGGTTGGCAGGACCGCAATACACTAATAATGTAGCAAATAAACGCCTTAAACTATATGGCATTTTGTAACTTGCGGCTTCATACATACACTCTATCAAACTATTATCACAGTGTAACAATCCTCTTTTCTCTACGGACTCTCTGAAAGTACTACAAGGCTCTCCATTAACAGTCAAAAGATCCTTATATTATGTCGGTCCTCGCACATGCATTAGTAGTAATCTAAGATAATATCGTGCTCCTTTTGTTGGATGACATGTCAGAATACATCCAACAGCACAACGTTTTTGTCTACGCGCCCAAAATTTGTCACTGGAAGACCACACAAAGTATTCAGGAAATTCTTTATACAGTAAATTGAGCTCTTTAGCATCTTCGCTAGTTTCATTCATAGAGAAGAATTCTGTTAATATCGTTTTTTGGATCATTGGATTATTCACAATTGTATGTATATCTGCATTGCTCTTAAAGAAATAAATTGTTGACCTTCAAGATGTAGCTGAAGAGGGTAAACACTGGGAGACATTTCACTTATTGGAAAACCAAAGAGACGCCAAACAGCTTCTGGAGGTGATACCCATCTAGCAGATCTGTATTCCTTTACCTCATCTATCTCTATGTTCGTATCGCTATTTTGTACACAGAACACAATTTTATCATGTCCTTTACAAATGTATCTGTAGAGATATTTCACGACTTCGATATCAGAGCAAACTTCAACATTTATGTGACAATTGAATTTGCCGAGCAAATATGGATTGTACGGAACAACCCAGGAGTTATCTAAATATTGTTCTCTTACTTTCACAACTTCCCCTGTATTTCGTCTTCTGTAGACCGGGTAAGAATCGTTTCCTTTTGTTGTCTGATCGGCAAACATTTTTGGATATTTGAACTTGCAGTAACCCTTTTTTTTCATACAAGAATTTGTTGGATCTAAACTACCGCAAGGACCGTGCATCATATGTTTAATGACAAGCTTACGCAAATCTGGTTCTGTTTTATCATCTGGTAATTCCGCTCTAATTATATTATCATATGCCTCTGCTGTCAACAGTTTATGCTCATTACCTAGTATAATAAGAAAATGAGCATGGGGTAAACCTCGTTTTTAAAACTCCACGGTGTACATAAAAGCAACAACTTTTCCAAAGATATTTCGTTTTAATATATTCGTCTTGAGTTCTTCTATTTTAGCCTTGAACACTCGAGTAATCAAACCAGGTCTATTTTGTGCCTCGTCAGTTGACCATAGATGTTCTTTTATTTCCATCCAAGATGGGTTACATGTCATAGTAATAAACAAATCAGGTTTCCCAAAAGTTGCACTAATGCAATAGCATCCATATAACGTTGATGCATATCTCTAGGACCTCCTATAAAAGAATTTGGCAGAAAAGTTTGCTTTCCAACATTAGAAGCATCTCGTTCACCCAGTCTTATAATATCAAGAAGTCCTTGCAGTATACCCATTCTGAATAAATCTTGATTGAATGAAACAAAGTCTAATCTTTGTGTCTCCAATTTTATATATTCATCAACTGAATACTGCTGGAGTAATCTTCCTGTATGCAAAATTTCATCTTCATCATCGTTTCTCATTTGAAGCTTGTAACAGTAGTATTCACGAACTGAAACTGTATCTCTTTTGCGTTTTCCTTTTTGCAGATTTTGAGCTTCCATATCAAGATATCCATCAACAGATGTGAAATTTTTTATACTCGTCAATTGTTCAAATTCAACCAGAGTAGGGCTTCTAGGAGTTTTTTTTTTTACTTTGGGCAACTTTTTAATACCACAGTGCCACCCGCCTTGACCATATGGAAATAATAACGGGTACTGTAATGGGTCATAACATCCAAAATAATAGTTCACTCTTTGTATCATGTCGCTGTGAGTATAAATTTGAAGATGTGGCGCATGAGTAGCAGAACCATCATTTTCATCAACCCATATTGCTGCAATTTCAGTAGTAGTAGGCAGATTATATACACGTTGATCTAATCTAGCATCACTTTTCAGTGCTATATGAAAGTTTTGCAAGTTCGACATATCTGTTAAAGATCGTAGAAATATTGAATATGGATTATCCTTTAGAATTTCCATCAATCCTTTCACTAATGATTCATTTAACTTGTCTGAACAAGCCATTCTATTTCCAAGCTCATTTGCATTATCATAAAAGTACAGTTGCAAATTTCTTGGCCGCCTTTCTCTAGGATATAAATCATCTATCAAATGATACATCTGTCCTTGAACTCTGAATGTATATATACCACGATTTCTCTTTGCTAAATCTTTGTCATAACTGACACCAAGTGATGTAAAAGCAAACAGATTATTATATGTTCTAATATACGTTCGAAAATGCTTGGATTCTGCATTATTTCCCATATATAAATTTTTCAGTTTAGCTGGCATTCGATGAGAGCTTAACTTTACTGTACCATTGCCACAACAAAATCCAGGGGGTTCATATTCAAATTTTTTCGCGTAGCAGAACAAGCAACTTGGAATATTTTTTAACGGAATATAATCAGAGCGTAGTTGGTTAATGTTAATCGTAATTCTCTTATTCTTTACACGGCCTACATAGTGCGGATAATTAATTGTAAGAGATAAAAATAAAATCAATGATAAAATCAATGAAGAATGATGGTTATACTAACCTTTAGTTGTAACTATTTCAAAGGTTGGAGCGCATGAATCATTTGCGGTACCCGATGTTGAACCTGGTTCATGATAGTTATCAATTAATTAATATGCAGAATACGTACAAGAAGTTAAATAGATACATCATCTTTATGTTTTTACCTTTTTCAAAAACATGAAAAGGTTGGGTCATATCATTTTCCTTGTCAAAGACATCGGACGACAAAAAAGCTCGACGCTGAGTAACTGCATGGTCATACTCGTAAAGATGACATATTTATTCATTGTGTATGTATATATTATAAAAGCAACGAAAAGGATAGAGCCTTTGATATTCTAACCTGTTTATGAAGAAGAACAAGACAATCCAATATTAACATCATCATCCATATGAGATATTGTTCCAATGCGATTGATATGATTTGTATCTGCAAGAAGGCGATTAGTTGTTGTCTCGCGAATTTTCAAGCGTCGTTGCAATAACTTTTCTTCTTTCAAGGTCATTCCTAAACAATCGTCTATTTTACGGTGTTTGCTATTCTTATCATGAGCTACCGTCACCGAGCGATGACCCTTCTTTGATTGTCGAATATCCATTAATTTGATTTTGTTACAACTATTGGTACTCTGGTTGTCCTAAACATTATACAACAGTATAATTATGATTTTTTCATCAAATAACAAGAGATATGGAACAAAGAACAATTAAGTATAATGAGCAGAAACGATACAACTATTTAACCTTATTTATTTCGGTGTAAACACATATGGGAGATGGAAGGGAAAAGAAAGACAAATTCACAATTTGCAAAGTTATCGAGAATGGGCTTAACACTGCGAAGACCAACTTTTTGTATCTAACTGTCAAAGCCACCGAGGAAAACGGTAAATTATTGTCATGTTGACCAAAAAAATAGTTCATTATTTAACCCTTCAAGCCATTAAAAACCTCTGCTTCTTCTATATGGTAACTACTACTAACTAACTAAAGCTTTGTGCTTAACTGCTTGTGCACAAGTATATATTATGTTGAAAAGTAAGCTACATATTCTATTCATATTTCACCCCACTTCTCCTCCTTTTCTTTCCCGTTAATTTTTGGTGACTTAAAGCAGTATAAGTATGTTAAAATTTACTGTAAATTTTAATGATAGAATTTGGATTTTCGCTTATTCATTTGCTTCTTTGTTAGGTTCTTGATCCAGCAAGGAAGGCTACTATTCTAGATCTTGAAGTGATCAGTTGTTTATTATTTCTCTTGCATTTACATGATTTTCTTGTATTGGAGTACTAATGCAAGTTTCTAAATTCTGAAGTTCTATTTTTCTTGACTATTGAAATGCTTTATTGTTATTTTGACATATTTCTGCTACTTCCTTGATTAAAAATTTGTTCTTTTTAATGAATGTTTGTGTTATAACATTCTAAATTAGTTGAGTTAATAGAAAAACTTAATGAAACACTGCACCACGTTTATATATCTATGTTTTTTTTTTGCATCAACTGAATAAGCAATAACACCATTGCCCGATTCCGAATCTGGCATCGGGTTGTTTTTTCTTTCTCTTTTATTTTAATTCAATCTCTTTTAGAGGCTTCCTTTTAGTTAAGACTTTCTGTTAGGAAGGATACTCAAATATCCTTTTTGTTAAGACTTCCAAGCAGATTAGCATTTAAACTGACGTTTTCATGCCTTGGCACTTGCAGCTCTAACTTCATGAAAAGGGGAAATCATAAATAAATTTTGAGGTAGTCCAATTGTTAGAGGGTGTATTTTAAATTTAGGCGCAATGAGTTAATACAATATTATAAAATAGGTTAATATAAATGCGTTACAAGACAACTTAGAAGATGAAAGTCTATGATTAAGAAAAACTTGAAAATATTAGATAGTTTTTTGATACTTGCGCTCAAGTGTGTAGCCTAGAGGTTGATGAAGTTGTATTGACGACAATGGGAGACCAAGGTTTCAAATTCTGCAGAGGCTACAATACCAAGGCTTCTTTTATCCAATTGCCTAAGCCTAAGGAATTTGGTGTAACGTAATTCAGAGTCATAGAAGAAAACTGAAGTAAAACTTCCCTACACCGTAAAAGATGCCTAATTCACTATCAAAACTAAATAAAAGAGAAGTTAGAGAAAGTTTCTAACCATCAAACTACCTAAAATCAATTAAGAGCAAAAATACAGGCAAGTGTCTATAATTATCATGAATTGGAACCTAGAAAAGAAGACAAATAAGCTGCTACAACCAATTAAACTACTAAAAATTCTTTCCATTATATGTAGTCCTTCCTTCCCAATTTATGTGATGATATTTCAAAGGAAAGAAAAAGAAGATAAGCAAGCAACTATAAAGCTTACCCTTTTTTAACTAAGAAGCAGAGAACTCCAAGAAACTCAGTGTAAGAAGCAGAGAACTCCAAAAAACTCAGTGTAAGTAGGAAGCCGAGAACTTGAAAACACAATCCTCAGTGTTTATAATAAGGATTGGATATAACGGACAGGTGAAGTTGGGATTTTTTTACCGGATGAAGAGAACAGAGGAGAAAGTCACAAACAAAAACAGAGCAGATGACAATGATCCTACAGTGAACAGCACAGACGCGGTAAAACTTTCTAAGCACACACGCGTCAGAGCGAGAAGAAAAGCGTGTATCTTATTTTGTACGCTGGATGCCTTAAGGTTTTTTCTAATTTTTCAGCCACTCCTATATGTTAAAGAATAGGGGCAAAACAGGAATAAAGAGGAGTTCTATGGTTTTTTTGTAAAATCACATTGACCGGAAGCTGCTGCCGATTCCCATTTCTAAAGAGTAGTATATATAGTAATATTTCTTCAAATCCAACCCGTAAAGCAAGAAAAAAGCACCTTATACTTGTCTAATTCACAGAAAAGCACATGTCATTGTTGTTGTTTAACAAAGAATGTAGGATACTCCGTCCATCCACCACCATCATTATCTTAAACCATCTCAAAAGATTTAATTTCTTAATATCTATATACATTTAGTTTTAAAATAAAACTCCAAGTTTTTTCCCTTTTCGTTGCTATGTCTTTTTCTCTCCTCCCACAACCCCATCTTCCTTACCAAAAGATTGCCTTTTCCCCCCTTCTCCAATACATCAGAACTTGATTAATATGTTGAAATAGAGAAGCTAATACAATATTATGAAATAATTATTTATTATTATAAATGAAATATTAAATCAGATATCTGGGAATGCTTATTAAATGCGAAATTGTTCAAATTTGAAGTCCGACCATGGAATAAATTTTAATTTGGAAAGTTGGGAAGAGTGAATTTATCAAAATCTAGATAAATGCAGAATTAAAATAACTCCATGGCTGATTAGCAAGAATTATAAATATCACGGTGTTCTACTTACTTAAATTGATGAACTTGGGAATTTCGAGATTGTTTGCATCACTCAGCAACAAACACAGTCACCAAAAAAGTCAGTTGAAGTCAAACATAGAAGGCGATGGCTTTTTAGGAAATGACAGGACACATTACATCTGAAATGACCAAACTGCCCCTCATTGGAAGTGCCTTTTAGGGACTGATAATAGGTGAACTTGACTATAATCACACCTTAAATAATCACCTTCTTGTGTAGTTTTAATGTTAAAAGTAATGACAAAATGCTCTTATTAGTGCTTTTCATGATTTGTAGGTGATATATGTATAAGGAAGGCTAAGGAGCAGTTTTGGAGTCAAAAGTGATAAAAAAGAGGCCAACTGTGAAATTTCCCAAGTGACCCATGCAAAACAGGCCGAAGATTCAGAGAATTGGATCCACCGTGGTTCCACCGCGGCCGCGGCAGAACCGCGGTGGGAAGCAGCTGCAGAAGATTGAGAATCCGCGAGGGTGTTTGGCCAATGGTATTACTGGGATGAGCCCTATTTGTTTAGAATATGCCTTGATAACATGATCCGGAGATGCGTCCCCGAGATCGAACAATCTTCTGTCTTGCAGGCTTGTCACGCTTCGGCGTATGGAGATCACTTTGGAGGAATCAGGACGACAGCTAAGGTGCTAGAGGCCGGATTTTTCTGGCCAACGGTGTTCAAGGATGCTCACTTATGGGTCAAGAGCTGTAATGAATGTCAACGCACCGGGAACATTTCCCGGCGTCACGAGATGCCCATGAACCCAGTTCAAGAAGTGGAAGTGTTTGATGTTTGGGGGATAGATTTCATGGGTCCCTTCGTCAGCTCCTATGGCAATAAATACATTCTGGTTGCTGTAGATTACGTGTCCAAGTGGGTGGAAGCTGCCGCATTACCCACCAATGATGCTAAGGTGGTAGTCGGGTTTCTAAAGAAGAACATATTCACCCGCTTTGGGACACCGCGGGCAATTATTAGCGATGGAGGCACTCATTTCTGCAACCGGGCCTTCGAGAAGTTGTTGGCGAAATATGATGTGCGCCACAAGGTGGCTACTCCGTACCACCCACAGACCAGTGGACAGGTTGAGGTGTCCAACAGAGAGATCAAGAGCGTACTGACAAAAACTGTAAATGCTACAAGAACTGACTGGTCAAGGAAGCTGGATGATGCGCTATGGGCTTACAGGACAGCATTCAAGACACCAATTGGTATGTCACCATATAAGTTGGTGTTTGGGAAAGCCTGCCACCTACCTGTAGAACTTGAACATAAAGCGTGGTGGGCACTGAAACAGCTGAATTTAGACTTGGAAGCTGCGGGCACGTCGAGAGTCACGGAATTACATGAGCTAGAGGAGTTCCGGTATCTTGCTTTTGAGAGCACAAGGCTATATAAAGAGAGAATGAAGAGGCTTCACGATCAGAACATCATTGAAGGAAATTTCAAACCTGGGGACAGGGTACTGCTTTATAACTCAAGACTGCGGTTATTCCCGGGTAAGCTAAAGTCAAGGTGGTCTGGACCATTTCGTGTGGTTGAGGTGTTTCCATCCGGAGCTGTGGAAGTTGCTACTGAAGATGACTCTCGTACATTTAGAGTCAGTGGTCAACGGTTGAAATTGTATATGGGCATGAATGAGCCTAAGAAGATGACAAAGCTGCATTTGAATGAACCCCAAGGGTCGAGCGAACCTTAATTTCGCTCACATGAGTCGTGCCGCGACGTTAAATCAGGCGCTACGTGGGAGGCAACCCATGACATTGTTGTAATTGTAACCTTTGTAATCTAAAAAAAAAAAATACTGGGCGTTAGAATCAGAGAGGGGCCTCGACCGCGGTGAAACCGCGGTCAAAAGGCCTCGCGGAAACTCACTGCCGCGGTTCTACCGCGACCGCGGCAGAACCGCGGCAGATACAGACGCGGCCAGGTAAGTACCGTTTTTTTTATTTTTTTTTCTTTTTTTTTCTTTTTCCTTTTTTTAACACACTCAAAACCCCCCCTCTTATCTACTCTCCAATAATTCCGCCCCAACCCCCATCCCACTCTTTCTCTCTCTCTCTTCAACAACACTCCTCCTTCTTCTTCTTCCCCAAACCTCCATTCCCAACCTTTCTTCCAAAAACCCCTATTACCACACCTCCATTCCCTTCCCTCTTCAACTCAAGTAAGTTAATCTTCTCCCTCTCTATTTCTTTCTCTTCTAAGTAGTGTAATTGTTAGATTAGTAATTTTATTTAAACCCTAGTTAGGATTAGTGTATTAATTTGCATTTTTTTTACTTTTGCTTGCTTTCTTGTATGCTTGCCATTGTTGTAGTTGATGTTGATGAGGTTGTTAGGTGCCAAATTAATTGGGTCTCCATTGTTAATTAATTGTGAAGTTGTTTTGGTGGTTTGGAGGCCTAAAATTAGATTTTTGTGGTGTAGTATGGATTGGGTCATGTGTTGGCCGAAAATTATGGCACTAAGTTGTATATTTTTGGGGTGTTTAAGCCAACCTAGGTTTGGGATGTTGTAGTTGATGGTTCTTGTTGTGTAGTTGATTGTTGGTATGGTGATATTTGTTGTAGAGTGGTATTTGTTGTATGGTGGTATTTGTAGTTTGCCGGTGTTGTATGTCATGGGTAACATTGAAAGGAATAAGTGTGGGGTGTATTATGCTGGAAGTGGTAAGCAAATTATGGACCTATTTTGGGGGTTGTTATGAGTGAAGTAAGGGGATATATTTGGTGTCATTGGGTGGTGAAGTCTGAGTAACCATCTTATTGGCACTAGCTAGGGCATATGTTGATGGTTTGTTTGATTATTTGCAGGTCCAATGGCTCCCAAAAGGCACAGGCGCTCTGGAGGCACATCCCAACGACCTGCTTATGATGAGTCCATATTCCAATCGGAACTGGCAGAGGACGACTTCAATGCCAAGGCTACCAAAACTTTTATCCATGAAATCCCGATTGATCGGGCAGCCCTCCGAGCCGAAAAAGTGGAGATGTATGAGGAGATACGGAGGCGGGAAATGGAGTTCCTATTTGCTGACCCTGCACCAGTTAACAAGATGCTGATTCGTGAATTTTATGCCAACTGCCCTTTGAATTTGGGTAGGGAGGTGATTGTTTGGGGTATGGTGGTCAGTGCTCAAATTCTAACAATTCGCCGGGTGTTGCGGCTGCCTCCGTTCACCAGTGACGTCGACTATTACCATGACAGGCCCGGGGTGACATGGGAGGTCATGACGGATGTACTTTGCACAAGGGGGCAACCCATATGGATAAGTGACCAAATAACCCTCAACTCTAACTCCTTCACTCACCTGGCCAAGTGTTGGTTGACTGTTATCTGTAGCAGGTTCCTGCCCTCTAGCAATACCACGGACGTGAACTTCAATAGAGCACTGTTGACTTGGTGCTTTGTGACAGGGAAGGATTTTGATGCGGCACGGGTAATTGGAGATGAAATGGTCTTACGGGGCCCGCTGCTGACAAAGGGATTCTATTTCCCTTCCTTGGTGACCATATTGTGCTTGATGAGAAACACCCCTACCAACCCTGCTGATGGCGATTTGCCTCCCAAAGCAGCTTTCAAAGCTTCTAGCATCAGAGTGGGCAGGGGCACCCGCACTACAATTGAGATTGATGATGAGGAGGATGATCCGGTCCCTGTTGCACCGTCCAGGAGGTCTGTTGACAGTGCCGGGCCCTCTCGGCGCCCCCATTCTGGAGCAGACCTATCACGCTCACAGTCCTCCCGGCCTATGCTGCGCTCCTTGGAGGAAGAGGTCGCGGATCTCCGCACCTCGGTGGATGGTCTACACACACGGATGGACGCCATGTCACAGAGGCAGGCTAGATCTGAGAGCCGGTTTATGGCTTGGCTACGCGCATTGGGGAGGGCCTGCCATGTAGACCCCAGCACCGTCTCCGACTCGGATTGAGTCTCAGGGAAGTCTTCTTACCCTTCTGCTCTTTACTTTATTGATATGACATGGGGACATGCCATGATTTTAAGTGTGGGGTGGGAGACTTGCTCTAACTGTGTAGTGACATGTATATCTGTGTTGGTGTACATTGGATGTGGTGTCATACAGACGGACACTTGTTGACGGGTCTCTTGAGGGTCAAAGTCAGATATACAAAAAAAAAAAAAAAAAAAAACAAAAACTTGTAGAGGACTCTTCCTGATGACGGACTATGTGGACAGTACTCTTGAGGGAAGTAGTCCATGTAGAATTTTTTTTTAATTTTATTTTCTTCTTTTAGGTAGTGTAGTACCTCCCCCTTGGTTTTTCTTTTGACCACGGTTCTTTTCCAAGGGTTTTTCTTGAACCGGGTTAGGTAGATTTTTCTTTTATAGTTTTAGGATTAGATGGGTGAAGGTCAGAATGTAACCCCAAATGTGCACACTTGCAAAGAAAACGAACTAAGAGTGTGACGTCTAGGCTTGTTTGTAGACTCATAATATATGCCTTAATTTTGCACATCTTGTCTGGCTTGAACACTCGTAGGACTGTGTTGATGAACTGATTCGGAATGAGTTACATGCTAAGTGTGTGTGAGTTGTTACTTGCATCCTATGCCTGCATATGATACCTAGAACTTGCCCTGTGTGTTTGCAAAGCGAAATAGAAGTCGTTTGGTTTTAGAGATGATTGAGGCATTTCTTTGTGCAACCCTTTATACTTGAGAATCCACCTGTGCATATTACCATAGTTAACCCCTTTGAGCCTGAAGCCTGTTCTTTGATAACCCTATAATAATCTAAATCGTTGTGTTTGAATAAGCTCATTGTTTGAACCCTTACCTCCTAGAAGCACTTAATCACTAAAGAATATACAAAAGTCAAAGTGTGGGGTGGGAGAGAACTAGAAAAAAAAAAGAGAAAAGGGGAATAAAGAATGAAGGTTCTGGTTGGTGAACTGGCAGTGTACAATAAATCTGAAGAAAAAAGAGAAAAAAAAAAAGAAGCCAGTTGTACCTAACGAAAAGTGGGGGTCACAAGTGAAACAAAATGTGAAATAATGATTGGGTTGAGCATGAAGGTGAAACAAAAGGAAGTTGTATTAAAAGTGCTTAGAGAAGTTAGTCACTATATCCAAATATATCCTACCCGTCCCTTAGCCTACATAACAACCTATAAAGACCTCTTGATCTTTGACTGAATGGCTCGATTAGTAGAGTATTACACTAGGGGCAAGCTTATGGTGTGTCTGTGTGGCATGTGAATGCTCTTTGCTGAGAGTGAGTGAATTCTTTCTATATATGGTTCCTTATTGTTGAATTTTATGTGTGTGGAACTTCTCTCAGATTTTGTTTATGTGAGGGCATGTGACTCAGGAAGAAAAAGTGAGTCTTCACTTCTGTTAGAGTAATTAAAGTTAGCACAAGTGTGTCTTGGCATGAGAGTCTGCATTTGAGATATGAGTGTGCACTGCTTGGGTCGATCATTGATAATAGCAGGTGTGACATAAATTGGGGCAATGCATTGAGCGGTTAGGCCTAGAAGTGTGGTTTAGTTGCTCGAGGACGAGCAAAGATTTAAGTGTGGGGTGTTAATAATAGGTGAATTTGACTATAATCACACCTTAAATAATCACCTTCTTGTGTAGTTTTAATGCTAAAAGTGATGACAAAATGCTCTTATTAGTGCTTTTCATGATTTGTAGGTGATATATGTATAAGGAAGGCTAAGGAGCAGTTTCGGAGTTAAAAGTGATGAAAAAGAGGCCAACTGTGAAATTTCCCAAGTGAACCAGGCAAAACAGGCCGAAGAATTCAGAATACTGGATCCACTGCGGTTCCACCGCGACCGCAGCAGAACCGCGGTGGGAAGCAGTTGCAGAAGATGTGAGAATCCGCGAGGGTGTTTGGACGCGGTTCTACCGCGACCGCGGCAGAACCGCGGCAGGCGCAGAAACTTCAGGGACCAAAGTGTCAATTACAGGATTTTTAGACCTAAAACCTATTTAAAACATTAGACTTCGCCCAAGAGAGGCATGTATTGATTTTTAAGGTTTCTTAGCAAGAAAAACCATTGTGAGAGAATATTCTAAACATCTTTCTTCTTTTCTTTTGATTTTTATGATGAATTCAATCTTAGTTTATTTTCCCATAGTCATGAGTAGCTAAATTCCTTGTCTAAGGTTTTGATGGAACCTATTGGGTGATGAACTTCTTATTTATGTGAATACAAATTGCTAGTTTAATCTCTATTTGTTCAACTTCGTGTTCGTTGTAGTTAATTGACAGGATCCTCAATTAGCTGTGCCTATTTAGTGTGCATAACTTGGAAAAGAGTGCATATTTAGGGTATTGTTGAACAACACCACTCCTAGATTATTAAAGGAATCTATAATTGCGGGTTTAAAGGCGGGATTAGGGATAACGAAGCCTTGGGTGTAATCTAAGTGAATTGTGCTAAATAAAGTAAGCTAGTGTATCTCGGGAGAGTGCAATAGTAGATTACTGTGATTACTCGGGAGAGAATTGCGGTAAGATTAACGTTCATGATTGATAGAGATGTGTGGGTAAATTTGTATGAGCATAAACAAAAGGGATTCCATCAATAGGGGAAATCATTGCCTTAGCTTTTTCTCATAATTGTTTACAACCTTATTAATTTAGTTACAGTTACAAGCTAGTTGTTAAAGAACACTCAACTGAGAATTTGAATATTTGAGAAGCTGGTTTTGAAGACTTAGTGGGTCTGAAGATAGCGGTTGATAGGTTAACTCTCTGTGGATTCGACCCTGGGCGTAATACTCGGGTTATATTTGCAACGTCCGCACAGTCCTTTTTATAAGACATAATTGGGCGTGATCAAACAGTAATGACCAACAAAAAAGAATTAAGTAAGAAAATTACAAACAATACGAAATCATCTTAAAATTTAGGCGGCTTCAAAAAGAGGCTTGTTCTATCTGCTATTTTAACAAAGAGAAGAGAAAATTAAAGCAAAAAAATATGATCAGGTGTACGAAATTCTTTTAGATTACATTAGTATTAAGCGGAGAGCTCCAACTGTGATTACTATTTTCACTAATTACAGAGGTTTGATTGAACATTAAGATTGAATCCAGCAAAAGGACGTCTTCCGAAAAAACCAAAGATAGTGGTGGAGCGACAACACTCATGACATCTACTTCTACATGGGCGGGAGCATGTGGTGTAAAGTGGTGGTACGAGACAGCGCTACGTCGGAAAAATTTATTAAATCTATATTGAATAATCTAAAATTCAAATATTTAATACAAATTAGAAGAAATGACACTGCCTAGCATGAAAATTCGCTTTGCCTCGTTGGTTCAACACTTCAAATTTATTAGAGAGGACAATAGATCGAGTCCTATAGGATACTTTTATTTTTATAAATTGGGTCTTTCTTCCTGAAAAATAGTGAAAACAACAAGAGTTGAATCTTCGACCCCTGGTCCAAAATGGCAAAATTAAACTACATGAGCTGACACAGACATCTTGTAAGCTTTGGACCCATTTTTGGGATTTTATTTATATATTAGCCACTAGGCAGTCTGCCTAGTGGTATATTTGCTTAAAGAAAATTATTGATACCAAGTAATTTAAACCATTCTAGAATGAGATTATTCGAACAATTTTTAAAACATAAATTTGAGAAAACTGGTCGAGCAATTATAGTAGTGTGCTTGAATGATGTTTCTTTATGCAGTCAACCCTCTCCATAACAACCTCGTTTATTCCGATATTTTTTGGCTTTTATGACTAATGGCAGTTATACACCTATAACAACATTTGACCTTTAAATATTTTTTTGGCTGTTATAGATAAAAATTATCCAAAAATAAATTATTTTTCCTTTTTAGTGTGACGTACAAAAGATAAAAAAAATTATTCAAATTTAAAATCTCAAAAGATATGCGTATTTCACTAGTTAAATATTAAAAAAAAAAAGCTAATACATTATTAATAATGTAACGACCCGGCCGGTTGTTTTGAGTATTATAACCCCGTTCCCCTATTTATTGCTTATTCCATACTTATTTATTGTTATGAGACTTGCCGGGGTAGTTGGTTTGGTTCCGGCGATGTTTCGGAATGAATTGGGACACTTAGTCCAAAGGTTGGGGTACTTAGTCCAAAGGTTGGAAGCCTAAGTTGAAAGAGTTGATCGGATATTGGCTTATGTGTAAATGGCTCCGGAATGGAGTTTTGATGGTTTCGATAGCTCACTAGGGTGATTTTGAACTTAGGAGTGTGTCCGAATATTGATTTGGAGGTCCGTAGGTGATTTCAACTTGAATCGGCGAAAGTTGGAAAAATAGAAGTTTGGAGAGTTGAGAAGTTTGACCGAGAGTTGACTTTATGGTCCGAACTCGAATTTTAGTTCCGGAAGTTGAAAAGGCCCGGTGTGTAATTTATGACTTGTGTGCAAAATTTGAGGTTAATCGGAGTTAGTTTGGTATGTTTAGCATTAGCTTTGGAAGTTAGAAGTTCATAAGTTCATTAGGCTTGAATTGATGCGCGATTCGTGGTTTTAGTGTTGTTTGATGTGATTTGACGCTCCGAGTGAGTTCGTATGATGTTTTAGGACTTGTTGGTTTGTGTGGTTGAGGTCACGGGGGCCTTGGGTGTGATTTGGATCATGTTCGGCGCATTTTGAACCTTGAAGAACTGCTGATTTTTTCTATTGCTGGTTTCCTTATACGCGTTCGTGAGAGAGGTCTCGTATTCGCGAAGAATATCTGGGAGGCAGGTGAAGGTTGTTCTTCTCGTTCGCGAAGAGAGTACCGCGTTCGTGAAGGTCTGGGGAAATTGTGCACCACGATTGCGAGAGGGTGCTCGCGTTCGCGTAGAAGGATGAGGCCGACTTGGGCACCAGGCCTTAAGTTTTCGTGTTTGTGGTCTGGGGAACGCGTTCGCGTAGGCAGAGCTCTGTGAAACATCGCGTTCGCGAGGGAGCCTTCGCGTTCGCATAAGAGGATTTTTGGGCAGTTGAGTTTTGTGCTTCGCGAACGCGAGACACTTTCCACGTTCGCAAAGGAGGACATCTAGGCAGAAGATTTCAAAAACGAGGGTTAGAGTAAAATTTCATAATTGGACTTTGGGAGCTCGGATTGAGGCGATTCATGGTGGAATTTTTAAGGAATTGATTGGGGTAAGTGATTCTAATTCGGATTTGGTTAATATATATGAATCTATCGTTTTTTTTATCATTTACTTAGTGTTTTGGGCTGAAAAAATTGGAGAAACTTCGTTGGCTTAAATTTGAGGATTTGAAGGTCTGCTAAAGTTTGGCTGTTTTAATTGGTCCTACTATACAAGGCAAGAGCTGAACTTATTTTATGTTGATACTTTATCCATCATGGGACAGTATACTTGCGTCCACTCTCACACATCTGGAACGCAAGAATGGATTTCTGTCCAGTTTTTTGGTCATGGTCATCACTTGGTGTACAGTTTTTTGCGAGGAGTAATGAGGTTACTGGATGCATTGTGGATTGACAACCCAATGTATTTTAGTAACACACTACCTTGCAATTGGCTTTATGCATCAAGCTCAACAAATTACACCTGGAGGCCACACGTAATTTTGTATCAACAATGTGTGCCCGTTAGTGCTTCAGCTTACTGGACACTGGAATTAGTGCGACTGCTACTGTTTTTGGAACTGCTAGAATGAGATTATTTCACAAATACGTCTCTCAAACAGGATGGGAAATGAAGTCTCGCACCATAATGAGGATTTGCACACTTTGGACTATATGGACTCGCAAGCGCAGTGACCCTACATGGCTAGTTTTTATTCATCTTTTTTACTACTTTAGTAGCTCAATAATTGCATTCATTCAGATGATAAAATGTGCTACTGATTTTGAGCACCACAGGCCCAAAATATGTAATAGGTATTATGTATTCTACAAAGCTTATTGCCTTTCAATTTGTAAGACCTCATGGTACTTTTATATATATATATATATATATATATATATATATATATATATATATATATATATATATATATATATATATATATATATATATATATATATATA
>NW_017671013.1:343683-358480 GCF_001879085.1 Nicotiana attenuata
ATATATATATATATATGCACCATGCCTAGTGGATTTTGCTAAAAAAAAATATTATTAAAGATAAAAAGTTTCTACTTTAAAAAAAAGGATTTGAAGGTCGAGTTGTGATTGGAATTGAGTAATTTTGGTATGGTTGGACTCGTGGTGGAATGAGTGTTCGGATTTTCTTAATTTTATCGGATACCGAGACGTGGGTCCGGGGTTGACTTTTCTACGTTAGTTAAAGACCGTAGCTTTATTAATTGGAATCAATCCTATAGCTTTTGTTGATAGTATTACGTTATTTTTGGCTAGATACGATCTTTCTAGAGGTCAATACGCGTGGGAAGGGCTTGCTAGCGAAGTGATTTGATTTGCTTGAGGTAAGTATCTTATTTAAACTCGGATGAGACACTAGTTGCCTGAATTATTGTGATAGCTACGTGCTATTGAGTGTGCACATGCGTGGGCATGAACCCATGTGCGGGCACCGAGGTCATTTATTCATATTCGGGTTATGCTCGGGCTCTTATAAGCCTAGGATTGACTGTTAAGCTTTAAGCTATGATATTTCTCATATATGTAACATTTTGTGTGTACTATTTGAGTCATGTTTGAGGCTACATAGAGGTTTAATCCCTGAACGAACTCGATAAATGCTTTTCAGTGATGAAATTGCCGATTTGAGCTATGATAACATACTTTGCACATGCCTACACTTTAGCATGTCATTTACACCAGTCCAGGAGCATGAGAATTGCTATTCATTTATCACATACATGTATACTTTTTTAATTACTCTTGTATGATATGTTTGGACTTGAGGCATATGACCATGTCGTGCGGATTGTGTTGTTGTGCATGTGACCATACCGAGCGGATTCTGTTATTGGCACGTGAGTTGTCCGTACATCACATGAGTTGTCCGTGCGGATCCATATATTGATGTTATTGGCACGTGAGTTGTCTGTGCAACACGTGAGTTGTCCGTTCAGCGTATGCATACGGATCCATCCCCCTAGGGTCACCCTCTCATGTTTCTCTTTTGATGGTGTACACGCGGTTATTGAGAATACTGATCAGTGGTTTGGAACGGATATGGAAAGTTGAGAGAATCTGGCCAGTGTTGTGTTGGATTTTGCATTTCCTTGATCATTTATCTGATTTAACTACATATCACCTCTATATGCCATGATATTTTTTGAGTTGAGTATTCGAGAAACTGTACGCATATACACATGGATGTTTCCTCACGAAACTTGATGAGTTAGTTTACAATATTGTTCTGTACCGGTTTAAAAGATAAAACTACACAGGTGATAGCTAGTATCATTAATAATTTATGCTTCTTTTACCTTGCCGTGTTTATTTACGATACTTATTGAGTACATTGGGCCGGTTGTACTCATACTACACTCTGCACTTCGTATGTAGATCTAGATACTTCTAGGCACGACGGTTGTTAGATTTGGAGCTTTATCTATTTGGAGACTATCGAGGTAGCTTCCTTGGCCTCAGCAGACCTTGACTCTCCTTCTTTTTAGTTATTTGTACTGTTGTATCTTTCTAGACAGTGTTCTAGCAATCAGAATATATTGCTCATTTAGATGCTCATGTACTCAGTGACACCCAGATTTTGGGAGATTTTTTATTGAGTTGCGGTGTTTTCTTACCAGTTATTATGAACTTTTTATTATTTAAGCTAGTTTCGGTATGTTTCAAATTAAAGATGCGTGGTTATTTGTGAGTTTTCGACTTGCCTAGTATTGCGATAGGCGCCATCATGACATGTGAGATTTTGAGTCGTGATAAGTTGGTATCAGAGCCTAGGTTACATAGGCCTCACGAGTCATGATCAGGTTTAGTAGAGTCTTGCGGATCGGTACAGAGACGTCTGTACTTATCTTCGAGAGGCTGCTGAACCATTAAGAAAACTTAACTTTCTTGTGTTCTTGTCGTGCGAATTTGTTGATTTCGGAAACTAAACTTTTGTTATTCTATTATGGCGAGGACACGTGCTACCGGATAGGGCGAACGGTCACCAATATGACCAGCTAGGGCCACGAAGGGCCGATGCCGCGGAAGAGGTCGAGGTGCAGCTCGTACAGCAGCTAGAGCAGCATGTAGATCTAATAGTTGCTCCGGCTCAGGAGCAGATTCCAGATGTAGTTGAGCCGGTGGGACCAGCTTAGGCACCAGCTGTGCCTATTGTGATCCCAAGCCTTCAGGAGGATCTAGCCCAGATATTGACTGTGCACTAGCCTTGATCAAATGGTTTCAGTTCAGGCCGCCTGTACAGGTGCTTAGACTCCTGCCATCCGTACTCCAGAGCAGGTGGTGCAGGGACTCCAGACACCGGGTGTACTACCAGTCCAGCCGATTATAGTTGCTCGAGCCCAGGTGGATCCTATTATGAGTGATCAGGAGCAGAAGAGACTAGAGAGGTTTGGGTGGCTCAAGCCTCCATCATTCAGTGGAGCTGAGTCAGAGGATGCTCAGGACTTCTTGGATAGGTGCCAGTGGATTCTTCGCACGGCGGGTATTCTGGAGACTAGTGGGGTCTCATTTACTACTTTTTAGCGGACAGGGGGCAGCTTTCAGATGGTGGGAGGCCTATGAGCGGAGCAGGCTAGCCGGTGCTGTACCACTTTCATGGCACGAGTTCTTCGTTCTCTTCTTGGAGAAGTTTGTGCCACTGACCCACATGGACGAGTTGCGTAGGCAGTTTGAGCAGCTACGCCAGGAGGGTATGTCCGTGTCCCAGTACAAGATGAGATTTCCAGGGTTGGCTTGTCACGCGATCTGGTTGGTTCCCACAGAGAGGGAGAGGATTAGGAGGTTTATTGATGGCCTCAACTATGGGTTGCGTTTTGTTATGACTCAAGAGAATGCATCAGGTGCTAGGTTTGACGAGGTGATTGATATTGCTCGGCAGCTAGAGCTAGTCCATAGACAGGAGCGTAAGGAGAGGGAGGCCAAAAGGCCTCATGGTTCGGGTGGTTTCAACAGAGTTTCTTCTGGAGGGAAGTCCCACCCTAGCAGGGGTCGTCCTTATAGGCCCGCTCAGACGGCTCGGCCAATTCATCATGGTGCATCAGTTGGCCATGGTTCTTACATTGCTCGTTCGAGTTAGTCATCATTCAGTGCGTTACCAGCATAGAGTTCTTACCATGCCTCGTCTTCGCATGCTTCTACAGGCAGTTCCTCAGGTTTTCAGGAGGAGCAGCTCCGGAGGCGGGGTTGTTTCGAGTGCGGGGACTTGAGTCATCTCAAGAGGGATTGCCCTATACTATTGAGTAGGGTTCCATAGTAGAGTTGTTGGCCGATGATACCAGCACTAGCAGCTAAACCACCCACTCATCTAGCTTGGGGTAGGGCTCAGGTAGCTAGAGGTTGCCCTAGAGGGGGGGGGGGGCAATCAGGTGGCGCTTATCCTATTTTAATCATTATTTGGATATGCCCCGTAAGTCCTTAGTTTCGCGTGTTCATGTATCTACACCGGTGGACAATACTATTGTTATTAACCGTGTGTATCAATCGTGTGTGGTGACCATTGAAGGGTTGGAGACTAGAGTTGATCTCTTATTGCTTAGTATGGTTGATTTCGACGTGACTTTGGGTATGGATTAGTTGTCCCCGTATCATGCTATTCTGGATTGTAATGCTAAGACCGTGACATTAGTGATGCCGAGGTTGCCAAGGATCAAGTGGAGAGGTTATCTTGATTATGTTCCCTGTAACGACCCGGCCGGTCATTTTTGGAATTTACGCCCCGATCCCCCATTAACTGCTTCCCCTAAGTTCATTTCTGCTATTTTGGTTTGCCGGGACGTTCGGTGTTGGGATTCGGAGTGTTTTGGGACACTTAGTCCCTAAATGAGAGCTTAAGAGTTGAAAAATGGTCCGTAATCAGAACAATGTGAAGACGACCTCGGAATGGAAATCCGATGGTTCCGTTAGCTCCGTTAGGTGATTTCGGGGTTGGGAGCGTGTTCGGAATGTATTTTGGAGGCTCGTAGCTCATTTAGGCTTGAAATGCCGAAGTTTGGATTTTTGAAGTTTCCGGTCCGATAGTGAGTTTTTGATCCGAGGGTCGAATTGGAATTCCGGAAGTTGCAGTAGTTCCGTCATGTCATTTGGGATGTGTGCGCAAAATTTCAGGTCATTCAGACGAGGTTCGGGTAGGTTTTTGATCGAAAGCGTGTTTGGTTGGAATTTGAAGTTCTTAGGCTTGAATCCTTGATTAATTCGTGTTTCCGGCGTTGTTTTAGGTGGTTTAAGGATTGGTACAAGTTTGAATGATGTTATGGGATATGTCCGTAGGTTTGGTTGAGGTCCCGGGGGCCTCGGGTGTGTTCCGGGTGCTCAACGGAGCACTTTGGAGTTGGAAAATATTGCAGAAAAACTGAACTCAGCTGTTGCAGACTTTTCCTCTTCGCGATCGCGGCCTCCCTCTCGCATTCGCATAGTGTAATCTTGGAGGGAGGCCAGTTTCTTCATCGCGTTTGCATAAACTTCACCGCGTTCGCGTACCTATGCCAGTCAATTCTTCGCGTTCGCGAACCCTTGCACGCGTTCGCGTAGAACAACTTCTGGACCTCAGCATTTTTCCTTAATCGCGATCGCGTTACAGGCCACGCATTCGCGTAGCTTTAAAAATCCCAGGCCTTCGCGTTCGCATCCTACTCCTCGCGATTGCGAAGAGCATATTTGACATCTTCCATCTTTCTTCTCCGCGAATGCGATCTAATCTCCGCGTTCGCGATGCATTGAGTGTCTGGACAGTATTTAACATTTCAAAAACGAGGGTTAGCCATTTTTAACAAAAACTCAAGCTAGAGAGCTCGGATTTGGGAGAAATTTCGAGGGTTTTTCAAGAGCAACGATTGGGTAACGATTCTCTACTCTCTTATGCTTAATACCCACTAATCTAATCACGATTTCATCTTTAAATTTCGGATTTTGAATGAAAATTGGGTGAAAGTTCATAGACCAAACTATTGGATTTTGAGGGGGCATTTGACCTCCGATTTGGGAGATTTTTATATGGTTGGACTCGTGAGAGTACTAGGGTTCTGAAAATGTGAAAATTATTCGATTCCGAGACGTTGGCCACATTTTGGTCATTTTACCTAATTTCACGCTGTAGCTTTGAATTAAATAGCAAAAACAGTTGTTTGCGATGTTATTTATGATATGTAAATGTATTGAATAGATTTGGGCCATTTGGAGTCGGATACTCGTGGCAAAGGCGTGATTTCTAGTTGATTTTGAGCCGGTTCGAGGTAAGTGGCTTGTCTAACCTTGTGTGGGGGACCTTTTCCCTTAGGATATGATCTTGAATATTTGAATGCCCCGTACGTGAGGTGACGAGCGCGTACTTGAGCTAATTGTTGTAAATCCGTTTCTACTTGAAGTATTTAAATTGAGCTTTCTTGTTTACTTGTTCATTTTAACTGTAAGTTTGTACCTGTGCTAGCTTAGAGACTCATGTTTAGCTGGCTTACCTGCTTATTTGCTTTAATTGTGCTATTTGTACTCTGTGAAGCATGTTAGGCTATAATTTACTACTTCGTGTCCTGATTTTTAGCATTGTTCCGAGATTTAGGAATCGTTGTTGTTGTGTGTTCAATTTGGGACTACGGGACGGCTTCCCGGGAGATCCCCTGTACTTGAGATATTCTGGTCTGAGGGTGCGGGATACCAAGAGATCCCTGGCACATGTAATTCTATATATATATATTGGGATACCAAGAGATCCCCGACTTACTTATTGAGGATACTAAGAGATCCTCGGGATACTGAGAGATCCCTAGTGTTGACGATGAGGATACCAAGAGATCCTCGGGATACCAAGAGATTCCCCTGCTACTATTCCTTGTGAGGGTAGTTTTCCGTGTATTGTTACCTTTGCTTTCTATTACAGTTCTTCCTTATTTACCTGGTTTAGATTCTCGCTGTAGACTTTATTTAAACTATTTTTGTTATCTCATTATTTATTATGTTATCTCAGTAGGGCCCTGACCTTCCTCGTCACTACCCAACCGAGGTTAGGCTTGGCACTTACTGAGTACCACTGTGGTGTACTCATGCCCTTCCTGCGCATGTTTTTCATGTGCAGATCCAGGTACTTCCTCCCAGACGTATCATCCTCGTGGTGGAGAGTCCTAGCTGAGACTTGAGGTATATCTGGTACGTTCGCAGACCAGGAGTCTCTACTCTATTCCGGCTTTAGCAGATAGTTCCTTTTCTTTCCTTTCATGTTGTTTAGACATTCTGGTGTAGAGCAGTTTACTACATTCTATTAGCCTGTGTTTCCCGTGAGTTTCCGGATTTTGGGATTTAGTTATAGACTTCCGCATATTTTGAGTTGTATAGGCTGAGTGGCCTTATATATACAGTTGTTACTTCCGTATGTTCAGTTTTAATTTATTATTTCGCAACTGTTAACTCGTTATTCCGCACTGTTAGGCTTACCTAGTTGTAGGAACTAGGTGCCATCACAACATGTTCATGGAGGGTGAACTGGGGTCGTGACATTCCCAGCAGGGTGATTTCATATTTGAAGGCCCAACGGATGGTTGGGAAGGGGTGTTTGTCATATTTGGCATTTGTGAGGGATGTTGGTGATGATACTCTTACTATTGATTCTGTTCCGGTAGTGTGAGACTTTCTGGATGTGTTTCCTCCAGACCTGTTGGGCATGCCACCCGACAGGGATATTGATTTTGGTATTGAGTTGGTGTCGGGCACTGAGCCTATTTCTATTCCTCCGTATCGTATAACATCAGCAGATTTGAAGGAATTGAAAGAGCAGCTTCAGGAGCTTCTTGATAAGGGGTTTATTAGGCCTAGTGTGCTGCCTTGGGGTGCACCGGTTCTCTTTCTGAAGAAGAAGGATGTTACTATGCGGATGTGCATCAACTATAGGCAGTTGAACAAAGTTACAATCAAGAACAAGTATCCTTTGCCGCGCATTGATGATTTATTTGACCAGCTTAAGGGAGATAGAGTGTTCTCTAAGATTTGTTTGAGGTATGGGTATCACCAGTTGAAGATTCTGGACTCAGATACTCTAAAGATGGCATTCAGGACCCGCAATGGTCATTATGAGTTCCTTGTGATGTCTTTTGGGCTGACCAATGCTCCGATAGCACTCATGCATCTAATGAATAGTGTATTCCAATCATATCTTGATTCGTTTGTCATAGTATTTATTGATGATATCCTGGTGTACTCGCATAGCTAGGAGGAGCATGCACATTATTTGAGGATTGTGTCACACCTCCTTTTTCTCGAGGGGGATACGGATAAGGGAGTTATTCCAATTTAAGTGACATTATTCGAATTGGGATTACTTTTATTTATTTAAGAGTCGCCACTCCGGATTATTTATTGACGGTGCTCCGAGTCACCATTTATCTTTAAATCCCAAATCGAGAAAGTTTGACTCTGTTTAAAAGTCGTGCGAACACAGAAGACCGGGTAAGGAATTCTGTTAATTCAGGAGAAGGCGTTAGGCATTCCCGAGTTCCGTGGGTTTAGAACGGTTGCTTTAATCAAACCCGGCTTAATCAATTGTTTTAATTACATATTTTAGAACCTATGTGCTTTTTATCATTTACCGCATTTAATTATGGCATTTATGGATTTATCTTGAAACAGATTACATGTGTGTAACCGTTTTATTTGGGGCGCTTAAATCATGTCACGCGTACGTATACACAATCAATTATGCTTTATTAGTATTGAGATTGTTTGGCTGAAGCTGCGCGAACACATACTTTGATTTAATTTTGGAAATTAATTATGTCACGCGAACGTGTACACAATCACAATAATAATTTAAGCCGCGCCTAAAAGCATTTCACGAGTATTCAATTCTTAAAATCGTACCTGTCATGCGAACGTGTACACAATTAATAACGTTTTATTATTACTAATAATATTTTGCCATAGTCACGCGAACTTGCACCTTGGTCATGATAAATTAATTAATACGCTCTTGAAAACGTCTCATCAATATCCGTAAGTGGATTATCTATTTCTTTCGTTCGAAGCCAAATTCAAATCACCTTCTACCAAACTAATCATTTCGAACATTCATACAGATGCCTCTTGAACTAATGAACAATAGTGGGCCTAAATGCTGGCCCAAACCCATTATTTTCAGGCTTCCATGAAATAGGTCTTGAAACCTTTGGTTGTTGAAGAAGCTGGGCAACTGGGCCACTTCATTGCCAGGCCCAAAAGAACATTTATACCATCATTTATATAAATTATACAATCATTTATCCCACTTATACAGAAAATACATAAATACATAAATACATGTTAACCAACATGAATCAAACTAAGCATAAATACATGTATTTTGAATTACAATTTCCATTTCTTGTGAGCTAAATAAAAAATCGGTAATAAATGACTTAATTAGACTTTATAAGTAGTTACAAGCATGGAACTAAGTTAGGAAATGCAGTCAACAGATCAAAATCAAATTGTTTTTGAATCTGCCTGTGACCAGTGAGCCACGACTTGACAGTTCTCCCAAAACTATTTATCATTTACATCACATTCTAGTCTTGAAGTAAACAACAGATATAATAACCTTGCCTTCCATTCTATTACATGGCGTAAAATCAGGTTCAAATATGTTCCTATCTAGATTAATATCATACCACTAAACTAGAAATAATTAACTTCAATTGGAACACTAAATTGCGAAAAAAAGAAACTCGAATACTCATGGGGTCTCCCTTTTGGGCTTTGAAGCTCACAGATCTGGACTATTGATGGACAGACTCCATAAGTTGAACCCATAACATCATCAACCTTTCACAAATACTTGAAATGTTGTCTTAACAAACCATTAGGAAATCTATTGAGATTGGAAGCCATGATTAACAGATTATGCCAATAATAGAAACTAATAGTAATACATATGCTAAAAGACATTCATAGCAGCAACAAAACAGGTCAGAGGTAGAATAGCATCAATCCAGGTCATTTATATACTTAGAACATTTCACAAGAAGATATAACATCATGTAAGCACAACAGCCATCTAAAATTCACAGATTTCAAGCTCAATTTGATTGTATTAAATTTAAGAATCATACAAAGTTTATCACTGTGTACCTTAAAGCAGCAAAAGTAAATCTCTGAAACTCTGAGAAAGAACAATAGCAAGAACACCAAGTAGAAAACCAACATAGCTTCAAACTCAACTTAGAAATCCCAGCAACATGTATGAAACCAGTGGGAATTGAAAAAAAGAAAACAGCCTGGAAACTTCTCTTTTGCTAAGGTGTGAAATTCCAGATTTTTAGAGAGTATATTTTTTGGTTATTGTTTCTGAAATCCCAGAGTTGGTTTTCAAGAATTTCATTGCTAAAATGAAAATGAAGAAAAGAAGACTCGAAAATCGGTGCAGAATCAGTGTGTTTTCAGGAAATTCAGTATGTGTAGTTTGTGTGAAAATCTATCTAGTGAAGGGACTATGAGGCCTCTTATATAGGCAAAGGGTGAGGGACTAATCTGACAAATGCAGTCCCTAAATTTTAGGAAAAAGACATCTTTTTAACAGAAAATGGACAGCTATTAGGACAACTGTCCATTCAGATATTTACTCATATTTTTTCAACCCTTTTACTTCTGATTTTAAACCTTTTGAACCCCAAAATCTGATCTAATTTAGTTGTTTATTACATTTTAGTCCCTTATCTCTATTCTAGAATTTTCTCAACAGCTAAACAGAAAAATTCCTCCATTTTTAGCCCCCTTAAGATTTTTGTTATCACAAGAGCCAACCTAAAGAGCAAACAAGCTCAAACAATAGACTCGGCTATCTATTCCATTTCCAGAAATCCCCTTAAAATTTGGTTAATGATAAAGGAACCATATCAATTGAATACACGGATCAGAATCAAAACAAAAAACTGCAAATAACTTGTTTTAACATCTAATTTACTCAACAATCGCTTAAATTAACAATTTATGCGACTAAACTAAACAACATGTAATTGAACTGATTATGCCACGAATTAATTAAGCTAGATATGCAAAGGAATGTCTAAATCCACTAATAAATTAAATAATTTTAGCAAGTTTTAAGGGGAACTAAACTTAACTAATCACTAAATTCTAACCTAAACACTTATTGAACCAGAATTAATAAGTAACCTAAACTAAACAAATTGGTCACGCACTTTCTGAAAACGGGAGGAAGAAATAGAAGAACCAAAACGAACAAAAAAAAGAACAGATATACCTCTTAAAAACCCAGAATAGGAAAATAAAGGCGACTGACTTGAACGGACTCCGGCGCTTTTTGGTATGAGCCAAAACTAGTATTAACCGAATATTCTTGTTGAGAACAACCAATTAACACAAGTTTTGGGTCGAATCGTTCTTGGAAACTTCAAAGGAATCAAAACACGAAAATTAGGTTTTTTGGCTATTTTAGATCTAAAATTGGCCAAGTTTGGTTGGGATTCTAGGGAAATTGGTGATGGATTAGGGTTGAGGATTAAGAGAGGGGTATAGGGTGTGATTTTGAGGAGGTTTGGAGGTCGATTACCGTTGTGGGCGATTTCCGGCGGCGGTTTAGGGCGGTGGTTAGAGAGAGGGGTGAGAGAGGTGAGTGAGACAGAGAGTGAGGGTTTTTTAGGGGGGTAGGGGGTATTTAGAACAGTCATATACTTAGGGGAAAATTAGTTCCCAACCGTTGGATCAAGATAGATCAACGACTGGATTTAGGGGAGGGAAAACGGGGTTGTTTGGTTTAGTTGGGGGGCTGAGGACTGGTGTGATGACCTTTTGTCATCACTCGTTTTAAAAGAAAATTCTGTGTTCCGAGGCCTTAAAACCTCTTTTTGTCTCACCTCAATTTGCATGCGCAGTCCGGCCGTGTTTCCGGAAAGCTTTTATGTGAAAACTAAGTAAAATAAGAGAATTGGCTTTTAAAATTGAATAAAATTGACTTTGGTCAATATTCTTGTTAAACGGACCCGGACCCGTGATCCGACAGTCTCGTAGGGTCCGTAGTAAAATTTGGGACTTGGGCGTATGCCCGGAATCGAATTCCGAGGTCCCAAGCTCGAGAAATGAATTTTGACAGAAATTGTTTAACTGAAATACTAAGAGTTTGGGAACAAAAAGATGCTTGAAATTGATGGTATCAGGCCCGTATTTTGGTTCCGGAGCCTGGTACAGGTCATATATAATAATTATGTTGATTCTGTGAAGTTTTATAAGAATCGGAGTTCATTTAGTATAAATTGGACCTTTAATTGAGAAAATAGAAATTTTGATGTTCTTGAGCAATTATATGAATTTGAGGTTTAATTCATGGTTGTTGGTGTTATTTTGATGATATGATCGCATGAGCAAGTCCGTATGATATTTTTGGACTTACGTGCATGTTTGGTTTGGAGCCCCGAGGGCTCGGGTGAGTTTTGGATAGGCCACGGAGTGAATTTAGACTTAGAACATAACAGTTGCAGGTTCAGAGAAAGTTGCAGGTCTCTGAAACCAGGCTTCGCGGTCCGCGGTGGGGTCTTCGCGACCGCGGTGGGGTCTTCGTGACCGCGGTGGTATTTACGCGGTCAGCGGTGAGCAAGGCCATGTCTTCGCGTCCCCTCTCGATATTTTGCGGTCCGCGGTGGTCTAACCTTAGCTTGAGAGATTAGGAGTTGTGTCTTATTTGCTAAGTGTTAATTGTTGAGTACGACGTATAGCTGTGGTGACAGGTATCTATACGTCGGAGTCAAGCATTCCCTCTTATACTATTATTGTTGTGACTTCGTTTCGTATTGTTCATAGTTTATATGATGACTTCTATTGTTGAGAAAGGCTTGTGGAAGTATTATTGGTATTGAACATTGTAGAGCGTCGGCTCAAGTTGAGAATTGAGTTGTGAAGTAATTGTGGAAAAGAGAAGAGTTTTATGATATTGTCTCCCTTGCCGGGATGTTATTGCTTTTGATATTATCTCCCTTGCCAGGATGTTATTACTCATGATATTGTTTCCCTTGCCGGGATATTGTTGTTATGCTATTGTTCCCTTGCCGGGATTTTGTTGTGATATTATTGATTCCCTTGCCCAAATTGCATTGTGATTGTGCTTGGGTGAGGAAGAGTGTAAAGCACGAAGGGTGATGCCGTGCATGATATTTTTGAGAGAGTGTTAATGCACGAAGGGTGATGCCGTGCCGATATTGTGAGGTAAAAGCACGAAGGGTGATGCCGTGCCACACGATGTACAATGCCGTGCCATGATATAATTGATAATGCATGAAGGATAATTCCGTGCCATGATTATGTGAGGTAAAAGCACAAAGGGTGATGCCATGCCGATTATATTGATTCTTATGGTAAGGACGAGAGTAAAAGCACGAAAGGTGATGCCGTGCACTTGTCTTTGATTTCCTGATTCTTGCTGATGATTGAGTTATGGTGTTATTTACATTTATCTATTGGTTTTCTGTTGTTACTTGATATTCCCCCGCAGCATGTTTTCCCCCTCCTATCTTTACCTGTAAATTTCTGCCTTTATTTTTCCTCTGTATATGATTTAACTACACAGGTTTATTTGGTAATCTGGTCCTAGCCTCGTCACTACTTCGCCGAGGTTAGGCCAGACACTTACCAGCACATGGGGTCGGTTGTGCTGATACTACACTCTGCAGTGTGTGCAGATCCCGGTGCTGCAGCTTTTGGACCACAGTAAGGTTGCTGCCTTCAGTCCATCAGGCGACCCGAGGTAGTCATGCAGGCGTCCGCAGGACTTGGCGTCTCCTTCTATATTTCCATTCTGTTTCTTTTATGTATTCCATAGACAGCTTTGTATTTATCTTTCAGACCGCTGTTTGTAGTATTCATAGACCGTCCGTGACATTGTGACACCAATACTGGGTAGAGTTGTATATTAGATTCTGCACTAGTATATGGTCAAACTATGAGTTTCGTTTTCCGCATTTTCTGTTTATTATAATTATTTCGCTGTTGATCCCCTGTTACATTGAACTGTTAAAAAGGGGTAAGCAAAAAGGTTAATGAATCTATAATACTCGGCTTGCCTAGCTTTCATGAGTAGGCGCCATCACGACTCCCGAGGGTGGGAAAATCTGGGTCGTGACAAGTTGGTATCAGAGCTCTAGGTTGCTTAGGTCTCACAATTCATAGACAAGCTTAGTAGAGTCTGAGGGATCGGTACGGAGACGACTGTATTTATCCCTAGAGGCTACAGAGTTAGGAACAGTTTCACTTCAATTTTTTTGTGTCGTGCGATTTGGCTTCCCAATGCTAATTGAACTTCTACTCTGTTCTTTCGTAGATGGCGAGAACACGTGCTTCTTCATCCGCTGATCAGCAGCCCGAGCCCCCAGCGGCAACATCTACAAGGGGCAGAGAGCGAGGCCGAGGCCGTGCTAAGGCCCGAGGCAGAGGCAGGGCTCAACCTAGATCTCGAGCAGCAGCACCAACGGCGGAGCCTTAGGTTGAGTTTGGCGATGAGGTTCTAGCCCAGACAGTTCTACCAGGACCAGCTCAGGTCCAAGAGGGGTTCATCGCCACCCCGGTACTCCAGGACACTCTGGTCCGTCTACTGGGCCTTATGGAGAGTGTCACTCGGGTAGGCTTACTTCCTGTGGCACCAATAGTCTCTCAGGCTGGGGGAGGAGCACAAATTCCAGCTACCCGCACTTCGGAGAAGATGGATCCCCAGTTTCAGACTCCAGCAGCTCAGCTAGTTGGAGCAGTTCAGCCGGGTGTGGTAGCTCAGACCGGTGAGGGGGCAGCTATGTCTGGCGATGCTTTGTGGAGGTTGGATAGGTTCACCAAGCTGTTCACTACTACTTTTGGTGGTACATCTTTTGAGGATCCCCAGGATTATTTGGACAGCTGTCATGAGGTTCTATGGAACATGGGGATAGTGGAGACCAATGGAGCCGACTTTGTTGTTTTTCGACTATCTGAATCCGCCAAGACTTGGTGGAGAGATAATTGTTTGGCTAGACCAGCTGGGTCACCGGCTTTGACTTGGGATCCGTTCTCTCAGCTATTTCTGGAGAAGTTTCTTCCTATCACTCAGAGGGAGAACTATCAGAGGCAGTTTGAGCGTCTCGAGTAGGGTTCTATGACTGTTACTCAGTACGAGACCAGATTCATTGACTTGGCCCGTTATCTCTTCTTATACTTCCCACTGAGAGAGAGAGAGTGAGGAGGTTCATTGAGGGACTCGTTCAGCCTATTCGACTGCAGATGGCTAAGGAGACGGGGAGCGAGATTTCTCTCCAGGATGCGGCCAATGTGGCCAGGAGAGTGGAGTTGGTTCTATCACAGGGGAGTGGTCAGGGGTCTGACAAGAGGCCTCATCATTCGGGCAGGTTCAGTGGTGCTTTATCTGGAGGCAGAGATTCTTTTGGTAGTGGCCATCCTTCCAAGCCGTTTCATTCAGCACTTCAGGCTTATCACGGTGCTCCAGGTGGCCGTGGTTCTCATACGCAGTATTCTGATCAACAGTCCTACAGTGCACCGCCGCTCCAGAGTTTTCAGGGTGGTCACTCAGGCCGTCAGGGTCAACAGTCTCAGCAGCCGGGGCCTATTATACTTGTGGCGATACGAGGCATATTGCTAGATGTTGCCCTCGAGCACCGAGCAGCTCTCAGCATCAGGGTTCCCATGCCATGGTTCAGGCACCGAGTGTTCCACCGCCCGCTCAGCCAGCTAGAGGGGGAGGTAGGGATTCTAGAGGTGGAGGTAGAGGTATTAGAGGTGGAGGTCAGGCCGCTAGAGGTGGAGGCCAGCCAGTAGG
>NW_017671013.1:358505-373620 GCF_001879085.1 Nicotiana attenuata
CCCCGATGACCGGGTTGACCCAGAAGGGTGCCCAGTTCAGGTGGTCGGACGAGTGTGAGGTGAGCTTTCAGAAGCTCAAGACAGCTTTGACTACGGCGCCAATGTTGGTTTTGCCCACAGGTTCAGGGCCATATACAGTGTATTATGATGCATATTATATTGGACTTGGTGCGGTGTTGGTGCAGGATGGCAAGGTCATTGCTTATGCTTCGCGGCAGTTGAAGATTCCCGAGAAGAATTATCCAGTTCATGATTTGGAGTTAGCAGCCATTGTTCACCCGTTGAAGATTTGGAGGCATTATCTGTATGGCGTGTCATGTGAGGTGTTCACGGATCACAAGAGTCTGCAGTATTTGTTCAAGCAGAAGGAGATAAATTTGAGGTAGAGGAGGTGGTTGGAGCTGTTAAAAGACTATGATATCACCATCTTATATCATCCGGGGAAGGCCAATGTGGTGGCCGATGCTTTGAGTAGGAAGTCAGCCAGTATGGGCAGTCTTGCGTATATTTCGGTCGATGAGAGGCCGCTTGCTTTGGATGTTCAGGCTTTGGTCAATCAGTTCGTAAGGTTGGATGTTTCTGAGCCCAGCCGCGTGTTAGCTTGTAAAGTCGCTCGTTCCTCATTATTTGAGCATATCCGAGATTGGCAGTATGATGATCCTCATTTGTGTGTCCTTAGAGACACAGTGCGACACGGAGGTGCCAAGCAGATTACAGTTGGAGATGATGGAGTCTTGAGGATGCAGGGTCGTATTTGTGTGCCTAATGTGGATGGACTTCGTGAGTTGATTCTATAGGAGGCCCATAGTTCCCGGTATTCTATCCATCCGGGCGCCGCTAAGATGTATCAGGATTTGCGGCAACATTATTGGTGGAGGAGGATGAAGAAGGACATTGTTGCCTATGTAGCTCGGTGTTTGAATTGTCAACAGGTAAAGTACGAGCATCAGAGACCTGGTGGTTTGTTCCAGAAGATTGAGATTCCTGAGTGGAAGTGGGACCGTATCACTATGCACTTCATTGTAGGACTCCCACGGACTCAGAGGAAGTTCGATGCAGTATGGGTTATTGTTGATAGGCTGACCAAGTCAGCATATTTCATTCCTGTGGTAGCTTCCTATTCTTCCGAGAGGTTAGCCGAGGTCTATATCCGGGAGATTGTTCGTCTTCATGGTGTGCCCGTGTCTATCATTTCAGATCGAGGTACGCAATTTACCTTACATTTCTGGAGGGCAATTCAGCGTGAGTTGGGCACACGAGTCGAGGTGAGCACAACATTTCATCCTTAGACGGATGGGCAGTCTGAGCGTACTATTCAGATTTTGGAGGATATGCTCCGATCTTGTGTTATTGAATTTGGAGGCTCGTGGGATAATTTTTGCCTTTAGCGGAGTTTGCCTACAACAACAGCTACCAGTCGAGCATCCAGATGGCTCCTTATGAGGCTTTATATGGTAGGCAGTATCGGTCGCCGATTGGATGGTTTGAGCCGGGAGAGGCTCGGTTGTTGGGTACGGACCTAGTACAGGATGCCTTGGACAAGGTTAAGATCAATCAGGATAGGCTTCGTATAGCTCAGTCCAGGCACAAGAGTTATGCCGACCGCAAGGTTCGTGATGTGGCATTCATGGTCGGAGAGCGAGTGTTGCTCCGGGTGTCGCCCATGAAGGGCGTGATGAAATTTGGGAAGAAGGGCAAGCTAAGCCCTAGATTCATTGGGCCGTTTGAGATTCTTGATCGAGTGGGAGAGGTGGCTTACAGACTTGCGTTACCGCCGAGTTTATCAGCTATACATCCAGTGTTTCATGTGTCCATGCTTTGGAAGTACCACGACAATCCATCCCACGTGTTAGACATCAGTACTATCCAGTTGGACAAGGACTTGTCCTATTAGGAGGAGCCGGTAGCTATTCTAGACCAGTATGTTCGTCAGTTGTGATCGAAGAAGTTCCCTTCAGTTCGTGTTCAGTGGAGAGGTCAGCTTGCCAAGGTAGCTACCCGGGAGTCCGAGTCCGATATGCGGAGCCGATACCCACATATTTTCCCCGACTCAGGTAGTTCCTTTCTACGTCCGTTCGAGGACGAACGGTTGTTTTAGAGGTGGAGGATGTTGGGTCATCACTCATTTTGAAAGAAAATTCTATATTCCGAGGCCTTTGAAACCTCTTTTTGTCTCACCTCGATTTGTGTGCGCAGTCCGGGTGCGTTTCCGGAAAGCTTTTATGTGAAAACTAAGTAAAATAAGGGAATTGGCTTTTAAAATTAAATAAAACTGACTTTGGTCAACATTCTTGGTAAACGGACCCAGACCCGTGATCCGACAATCTCGTAGGGTCCGTAGTAAAATTTGGGAGTTGGGCGTATGCCCGGAATCAAATTCCGAGGTCCTAAGCTTGAGAAATGAATTTTTGAAAGAAATTATTTAACTGAAATTATAAGAGTTTTGGGAACGAAAAGATGCTTGAAATTGATGGTATCGGGCCCGTATTTTGGTTCCGGAGCCCGGTATAGGTCGTATATAATAATTAAGTTGAATTTGTGAAGTTTGGTAAGAATAGAAGTTCATTTAGTATAAATTGGACCTTTAATTAAGAAAATAGAAATTTTGATGTTCTTGAGCAATTATATGAATTTGCGGTTTAATTCATGGTTGTTGGTGTTATTTTGATAATTTGATCGCACGAGCAAGTCCGTATGATGTTTTTGGACTTGCGTGCATTTTTGGTTTGGAGCCCCGAGGGCTCGGGTGAGTTTTGGATAGGCCACGGAGGGAATTTAGACTTAGAACATAACAGTTGCAGGTTCAGAGAAAGTTGCAGGTCTCTGAAGCCAGGCTTCGCGGTCCGCGGTGGGGTGTTCGCGACCGCGGTGGGGTCTTCGCGACCGCGGTGGGATTTATGCGGTCAGCGGTGAGCAAGGCCATGTCTTCGCGGCCGTGCCCGATATTTCGCGGTCCGCGGTGGACTTCGTGGCTGCGGTCCTCTTTATGAGGTCAAGGGTGAGGGTCTGAGAGGGGTATATTTAAACGAGATTTTTCAGCCATTTCTCATTTTTCAAAACCCTAAAACATAAGAGGCAATTTTTCAAGACACTTTTTCTTCCTCAAAACACAAGTAAGTGATTTTCAACTTATTTCTTTAACTCTTTAACTTCTTTTTACAAGATTTCATCCTAGAATCTAGGATTTTCATGGTGAATTTGGAAATTTTGGGTAGAACTTAGGAATATCAAAATTTGGGGATTTAGACCTCAAATTCAGGTCGGATTTCAAAGCCAATTATATATCCGGGCTCGGGGGTGAATGGGTAATCGGGTTTTGATCTGAATTTTGGGTTTGGCCTGGGGTCGATTTTTGAATTTTTGGGGAGATCACTAGAAAACCTATTTTCATGCATTCGAATTGGTTTATTTAGCATTTACTAATGTTATTAAGTAAATTGTGACTAGATACAAACGAATTGGAGGTGGAACCAAGAGGTAAAGCGGTAGTTGAGGCTTGATTGTATTTGTGGCTTTGAGGTAAGTGTTTGGTCTAGCCTTAGCTTGATGGATTAGGAGTTGTGTCTTATTTGCTAAGTGTTAATTGTTAAGTACGACGTATAGGTATGGTGACGGGTATCTATACGTCGGTGTCAAGCATGCCCGTGAGTCTTATACTATGATTGTTGTGACTCCGTTTCGTATTGTTCATGCTTTATATGATGACTTCTATTGTTGAGCAAGGCTTGTGGAAGTATTATTGGTAATTGAACATTGTAGAGCGTTGGCTCATGTTGAGAATTGAGTTGTGAAGTAATTGTGGAAAAGAGAAGAGTTTTATGATATTGTCTCCCTTGCCGGGATGTTATTGCTTTTGATATTATCTCCCTTGCCAGGATGTTATTACTCATGATATTGTTTCCCTTGCCGGGATATTGTTGTTATGCTATTGTTCCCTTGCCGGGATTTTGTTGTGATATTATTGATTCTCTTGCCCAAATTGCATTGTGATTGTGCTTGGGTGAGGAAGAGTGTAAAGCACGAAGGGTGATGCCGTGCATGATATTTGTGAGAGAGTGTTAATGCACGAAGGGTGATGCCGTGCCGATATTGTGAGGTGAAAGCACGAAGGGTGATGCCGTGCCACACGATGTACAATGCCATGCCANACAAACTCTAAGCATGGATAAGCTGATTGGAAATCTGAAGACATACGAGATGAAAAGAAAGAAAGACAGTGAAAGGAGAGAGCCAAAGAGGAAAAAAACCTGGTGCTCAAGGCTGAAAATAGTGACTCAAGTGAAGAAGATAGTTATATGGCCTATCTTACTAAAAGGTTTCAAAAGATGGTTTGAAGAAATGGTGGTATACCAAAAAGGGGCAGTTCAAGTAAGGCAAGGTATGTGAGGTAAAAGCACGAAGGGTGATGCCGTGCCGATTATATTGATTCATAGGGTGAGGACGAGAGTAAAAGCACGAAGGGTGATACCGTGCACTTGTCTTTGATTTCTTGATTCTTGCTGATGATTGAGTTATGGTGTTCTTTACATTTATATGTTGGTTTTATGTTATTACTTGATATTCCCCCGCATCATGTTTTACCCCTCCTATCTTTACCTGTAAATTTCTGCCTTTATTTTTCCGTTGTATATGATTTAACTGCACAGGTTTATTTGGTAGTCTGGTCCTAGCCTCGTCACTACTTCGCCGAGGTTAGGCTAGACACTTACCAGCACATGGGGTCGGTTGTGCTGATACTACACTCTGCATTGTGTGCAGATCCCGGTACTGCAGCTTTTGGACCACAGTGAGGTTGCTGCCTTCAGTCCATCAGGCGACCCGAGGTAGTCTTGCAGGCGTCCGCAGGCCTTGGCGTCTCCTTCTATCTTTCCATTCTGTTTCTTTTATGTATCCTAGAGACAGCTTTGTATTTATCTTTCAGACTGCTGTTTGTCGTATTCGTGGACAGTCCGTGACATTGTGACACCAATTCTAAGTAGAGTTGTATATTGGATTCTGGTCTAGTATATGGTCAAACTATGAGTTTCGTCTTCCGCATTTCTGTTTATTAAAATTATTTCGCTGTTGATCCCCTGTTATATTGAACTATTAAAAAGGGGTAAGCAAAAAGGTTAATGAATCTATAATACTCGGATTGCCTAGCTTTCATGAGTAGGCGCCATCGAGGGTGGGGAAATCCGGGTCGTGTCAACTGGGTATAGGGATTGGGTTAGGCAACGTGGGTTTAAAGGGAAATTGGTTCATTAAAATGGTTTTGGACCAATTTAGAAACAAACAAAGCTTTCTTTCACTTTTCTTTTTCTTGATTTTAAAAATCCTAATAAAAACATTAATTAAAAACCTAAATTAAATTCTAAAACAATCTAATTTGTAAAATTACCCTATTTACTATTTCTAATATTAAAATACCTAATTAACTTAAAACTGAAGAAAAGAAAAATACTAATTTTTTGAAAAACTAAAAGCTAGATATGTAAAAATGACTATTTTTGTGATTTTTGTTCATTAATGCAATTAAACTTATGCAATTAAATTCTAAATGCAATTAGGACCTAAAAATTCTATGTATTGAAGATTTGGATATTTTTTGGAATTTTTCTATCGTTTTAAAATGTTAAAAATGCATGAAAATGCAACTAAATGCAAACAATTACCAACAATTCCTAAAAAATCTATAAAAAAATTTAAAAAATTAAGAAAAAATCTATTTATTGATTTTGTGGGAGTATTTTTTGTGAGGCAAAAATTATGTGCTCACAGCTGCCCCTCTTTGCTCGGAAACATGAAGAGTTTTCGGGCAAAGATAAAGTGAGCAATCATGAACAATTTTTGCCCATTCGATACTCGATAGGAAGCATTTTGAAAAAGTTTGACCGAACCTTGCTTCGGAGGTTGCCTACATATCCTTGGCTGTAAAGGAATCAGGTCAGTGTAGTTCTGGAAGTTCTGGTAGTTGGGACTATCGGGAAGCTGTGATTTCACTGCTGTTGCTGCTGTTACTGCTATTGAGCTCCTTATTACACCAAAGTCAAAATGAAAAAGACTAACTAATCCTATTAGCTACGAGTTACAAAATTCCGATCTATAAATCTTCTGAAGCTTGATCTTGAGTCTTGGCTGGTTCTTCATGCAGACTCTGATCTGAATCTTGATGCTTGTCAGTTGCAAGTGCTGGTTCATTTCCGTCATCTTTTCGGATCAAGGTGGGACATGAAAAGCTTGTGACTTCAATCGTGTCTCGAGCAGTCCACATCTTTTCTCCACTTCTGTACTTTGAGTTCACTTCTTTTTCTTTTATTCTGGATTGAGACTTCTTCTTTTGGTCTCCTCGAACCTTGTGTCTCGAGGTATAACCTTCTCAGACACCCAAACAAACAAACGAACGGAGTTTTTCTGCCCCAGTTTTCACTAGGAAAATTTCATGAGTTATTTGTAGCAAAACTCTATACTACTTCATTATTGAAAACAAATAGAAGTCAGGATTGTGTATCCTTGGGATAAAGAGATTAGGGAGTGGAGACCCTATATCTAAAATGAAATCAAATAGGTAGTGGAGACCCTATGTTGGAAAAGCGACTAGGGAATGGAGACCCAGTGTCTAAAATAAAATCAACTAGGGATTGGAGACCCTATGTTGGAGAATCATCAACTAGGGAGTGGAGACCCTATGTTGGCAGCAACTAGGGAGTGATTACTCTATGTTGGCATCAAGTTATGTTGTCATCAACTAGGGAGTGGAGATCCTATGTTGGCATCAACTAGGGAATGGTGACTCTATGTTGGCATCAACTAGGGAGTGAGGACCCTATGTTGGCATCAACTAGGGAATGGAGACCCTATGTTGGAAAAATGACTAGGGAGTGGAGACCCTATGTCTAAAATAAAATCAACTAGGGATTGGAGACCCTATGTTGGAAAATCATCAACTAGGGAGTGGAGACCCTATGTTGGCATCAACTAGGGAGTGGTGACCTTATGTTGGCATCAAGTTATGTTGGCATCAATTAGGGAGTGGGGACCTTATGTTGGCATCAACTAGGGAATGGAGACCCTATGTTGGCATCAAGTTATGTTGGCATCAACTAGGGAGTGGGGACCCTATGTTGGCATCAACTAGGGAATGGAGACCCTATGTTGGAAAAAACGCAGCTAGGGATTGGAGACCCCATACTACCATGATTTTGAATTTTCTTTGTTTTCTTTGTTTTCAGTTTTTTTCATCATTTTTTATTTAAGAGAATGAGTAAAAATGCAGGAAAGAATTTGGAGGAGACTTCCCTTTTGGATTGATTATTGCTGCAGAGCTATTTTAGTCTCTGCAAGATTTCCTTTTGTTGCACCTGCTTCTTGTAAGGTTGCTTTGAATTACACATGTTTCTTGTTTTTCAAACAAAGAGCAATTTGTTAGTTTGAAACAGTGGTTGGTTTTGTGGCCTTGAGCGTTTTGGTCACTTGGTCTCGGCCCGGCTTCTTTGATGAAGATCTCAACTGCACCTGCTTGTTCCCTGAGGACCGATTTCATTTCTGGCCCCTGGAGAACTTGGCTTTTCCAGAACTTTACCATGATGGTTAATCACGTGGGACATAACCTTTTTCAACTTTATTTCGCCTTCGTGGGAATTTGAATTTGATTTCCTTTCATTTCAGGAGTTTTTGATTTCAAAGCATCGGCCATCATGGCCAGTCGAAGTCGACTCGATGCACCTGCCGAGGCTAGGTGCCTTTCTGAACATTGGCTCGTGTCAAACAAAAGCCTAGTAAATCAATCTTTCCATTCTTTCTTTATCTTAGTTTCAGAATAGAATTAGGCCGAAAAGGATTCAAAGAAAAACAAACAATGAAATGGACAAATGAACTTAGACGAGAAGTATCCCTTTCGGGGAAAGGAAAGAAGGACTTATCTGGAGTACATGCAGACTTCAATGAACGCGACATGACTTTTGGACTGGATGCCTGATCTGTGTAAACCGTCCAACTCTCAGAAATTCATCATAACTTATACCTCAAAATTGAGAAACCTTGCCAAGACTCTGTCGATGCTGATGTCTGTGAGGATCTCCTTTTCGATCAGTGGCGCCCTTTGCGGGTTTTCACCAGCTGACCTCTCTCATTTCTCTTCTCACCGTCGCCTTGTAGTGCTCTTTGCGAGTTTTCACTAACAAGACTCTCTCATTTCAATATCTCTACTTACCATCGCCTTACGGTGCCCGTGAAGGTTTTCACCCATTAGACTCTCTCGTTTTATTTCTCTCATTTGGTGGCATCGGATCTAAGTAGCTGTATTCTCTAATCCTTGAACATTCTCACTGATTGATCAGAAGGACTTTAAAAGGATTGGGTGAAAAGGATTCGGATTTGAATTACAACTTTGGAACCTTTCAGCCAAAACCATCGCCGAACCATTATAACATCTGCCCAGTTTCATATTTAGGGGAACTTTGGATTTTTTATTTTGGTGTGACAGAACCCCAGAGAGAGGCTGCCTACGTATCCTTTCGGAATCAAGTCGTATGTAGTTCAATGAACTTTGTTTTTGATTTTCTTTTGTTATTTTTTTCTGTTTTGTTTTGTTTTTTTTTTACTTTTCATAACAACTTCCTGGTTCCAAATAGGGTAATCAAAGAAAGGGAAATGGCTCAAAGTTTTGCAAGGGTTGGTAGTGTTTGGGTAGCAAGAATGAAGGCCTTAGTCATCCTAATCAGAAAGCATTAAAATTGTGTAAAAAGGGTCAAACATAATACCTTTTGACTGCATCTGCGTTGACAGCTATTTCGGGATCATTTCCTTCGATGTCTCCCAAATACAACGCTCCTTTTGGCAACATTTTCTTAAAATGTACGGACCTTTCCAATTTGGAAGAAAATTTTCCTTTTTCTTCCTCATGATGCGGGAGAATACGTCTCAGAACGAGTTTCCACACTTCAAAGTTTCTTGGCCGTACTTTCTTGTTCTAGGCATGTGCCATTCTTTGTTGGTACAACTGCCCGTGGCAAACTGCGTCCATCCGCTTTTCATCAATCATAGTTAATTGTTCCAACCGGGTCTTGATCCATTCATCATTATCGTTCTCAACTTTAACAATGATTCGAAGAGAGGAAATTTCAACTTCTGCAGGTATTACGGCTTTAGTGCCGTAAACCAATAAATAGAGCGTGGCCCCAGCTGATATGCGCACGGTTGTGCAATATCCCAATAATGCAAAAGGCAACTTTTTATGCCATTGTCTAGAACTTTGAATCATTTTCCTGAGGATCTTCTTGATATTCATGTTTGCCGCTTCAACAGCACCATTAGCTTTGGGCCGATAAGGGGTAGAATTCCGATGCGTAATTTTAAATTGTTCGCATACGTCCCTCATCAAGTGGCTGTTCAGGTTTGCAGCATTGTTTGTAATGATAGTTTTAGGAATACCAAAATCATAAATAATGTTGGAATGCACGAAGTCCACCACCGCTTTCTTGGTGACGGCTTTGAAAGTGACTGCTTCAACCCACTTTGTGAAATAATCAATGGCAACCAAGATAAATCTGTGCCCATTGGAAGCGTTCGACTCGATGGGCCCAATGACATCCATACCCCAAGCAACGAATGGCCAAGGTGCTGACATAGGATGCAACTCTGAAGGCGATGCATGAATCAGGTCAGTGTGTATCAGACATTGATGGCACTTTCGGGCAAAACTAAAGCAATCCTTTTCCATGGTCATCCAGTAATAACCTGCCCCAAGGATATTCTTTACAAGGACATATCCATTCATGTAGGGCCCACATACTCCCGAATGCACTTCATTTATGATCTCCACTGGCTTGCATGGGATATTCCTTTGTTTTCAAAAACCTTTTCATATCATGATACCATGGTTGAACATCTGGTTCTATTTCAACTCCGTTGCAATAACCATGTCTTTCTCGAATTTGGATTTCGAACGGGTCGATATGGACATTGCCCGGATACAACAGCATTGAGGCCAAAGTAGCTAGTATATCAGCTAACTCATTGTGGAATCGAGGAATATACCTGAACTCGACGGACTTGAACCGTTTGCTAAGAGATTCCACATGTTGCCTGTATGGGATGAGTTTTATGTCTCGAGTCTCCCATTCGCCTTGGGCTTGCCGAATAATCAAGTCAGAATCTCCCATGATTAAAAATTCTTCCACATCCATGTCAACTTCCATATTCATACCCATAATGCAGGCTTCATATTCAGCGTGTTGTTTGTACAGAAGAACCGAAGTCGGGCTATGGCTGGATAGTGCTGACCGGTGGGCGAAATCAAAATTGCCCCAATCCCGACACCTTTTGCATTTACAGCTCCATCAAAGAACATTTTCCAAGCATAGGTGTCCTTTGGAATTACTTCAACTGAGTTTACTTCCTCGTCTGGAAAGTAAGTACTCAAGGGTTGGTATTCATCATCAATTGGGTTCTCAGCTAGATGATCTGTCAAGGCTTGAGCTTTCATCGCCGTGCGGGTGACATAGACAATGTCAAACTCATTGAGTAGGATTTGACATTTTGCTAACCTTCCCGTGGGCATTGGTTTTTGGAATGTACTTCAGAGGATCCATTCTGGTTATGAGATATGTGGTGTAGGCCAACAGATAATATCTAAGATTCTGGGCGACCCCAGTTAGGGCGTAGCATGTTCTTTCCAACAAAGTGTACTTGGCTTCATAACTGGTGAGCTTCTTGCTCAGATAGTATATGTCTTGCTCTCTCTTCCCGGTCACATCATGTTGCCCTAGGACATAGCCGAAAGAATTTTCCAAGACTGTAAGGTAGAAAAACAAAAGTTTCCTTGGTTCGGGTGGAACCAACACTGGCGGATTCGACAGATATTCTTTGATTTTGTTGAAAGCTTCTTGACACTCATCTGTCCATCTGATTGCCGCATCTTTCTTCGACAGCTTAAATATGGGCTCACACGTGGTAGTCAGCTGAGCAATGAACCTGCTGATGTAATTCAATCTTCCTAGCAGACTTATGACCTCTTTCGTGGTTCTTGGAGTTGGCGAATCCCGAATAGACTTTATCTTTGTTGGATCTAAATCGATACCCCTCCGACTGACTATAAAAACCCAGAAGTTTCCCAGATGGAACTCCGAATGCACATTTAGCTGGATTCAATTTCAAGTCATACTTGCGAAGACGCTCAAAGAACTTTCTCAAATCCAGCACATGGTCTTCCTGCATTCTGGATTGATCACATCATCCACATACACCTCAATTTCCTGGTGCAGCATGTCATGAAAGATGACAGTCATAGCTCTCATGTAAGTTGCCCCGGCGTTCTTCAATCCAAATGGAATGACCCTGTAACTGTAAGTGCCCCAAGGTGTGGTGTGTGAGCACGTGATTTTTGCCCTATATGAATTACTCCCATAAATTCAAAACAAAATAATGTCTTTCAGTGTTTGCAATTTTGTGAATTTTCGTGGCATTTTCTGTTAATTGTTTGCATTTGTGTGCGCATGTTTATTTTATTTTATGGAAAAAAACAAAAAAAATATACGAGCATTTGCATTTAGGATTTAATTTGACATTTTTAAGAATTAATTAGTAATTAGTCATTTTATAAAAAGAAAAATCACAAACATAGTTCAATTTGCACGCTTAATTTTTAGACTTGACTTTGTGTAGTTTTTGGTTAATTTGCCTTCGATTAATGGTGTTAATTGTCATTTTAGGTTTAATTAGTTTTTTTAGTTAATTAAATTCTAGGAATTGACTTTGATTTTAATTAAATTTTGAAAAGAAAGGAAAAAGAAAAGGAAAAGAATTGTGAGATAATTTGTTTTGAAATAAAAGGAGAGAAATGAGAAATGTTGGGCTGTTCTTCAAAATCAAAAGCACAGGCCCAATTTCCCTCACACCCCTCAGACCCAGCCCAAAGACCCATTCCAAGACCCGGTCCAATTCCCCGTTACAACCAAACGACACCGTTTTGACCAAAATCAATCTGGACCGTCGAGGATCTTTGATCCTACGGTCTCAAACTAGGGATATCATTAATATTTATATGTCCAAACGTTCCCCCTACCCCCCCGTCATCCCTCTCAACTCTTCAGAGACCTCGCCGAGCTCCGCCTTCAAACGCCGCCTGCCGCCCGCCGGAATTCGCCTACGGCGGCGGCCGGCCACCAAACGCCCCCAAACTCACACCAAAGCTCCCTCTCCTCTTCCTCATCATGAATCCACCACCAGCTCCCTTCAAATCCCACCGGAATCCCTCAAAACTCCGAAACCCTAGCCGCCGCCCTGTTTTCTCCGGTGGCGGCGCCACCACCAACCACCACCAAACTAACAACAAAGAATCCCCAGGCCCTCCTTATCCCAAATCTACCATCCTCTCTTCAAATCCGTAAACCTTTTTCCTCAAATCCCCATTGAAGTCCTCGTTGTAGATCAAAGATTTCGTCAAAAACCTTAAATCAACCAATCCTCGTCAAATCAGTCTCACTTGGCCTTCTTACTTTCCTCATGAAGCTGCCACCACCAGTGACGCTCAAATATTGTTGGAGCTGTTCCAATCTCAAATCCGAAGCGGCAGAACCCTAGGAGCTCATAGGCAAGCTTTCTTTGGTCTTTTACTTGTTTCCCTTCCATGATCGTTTTTCTCCAAATTAGTCAATCTAGGTTTAGTTTTCTCTTCTGTTTTGACATCTCGTTTAGGATCAGTAGTCGAACCTGTTTCATTAGTTCTTATTTGTTTATCGTCATGTTTGTTTGAGTTTTAATTCACTAATAATGATTAGCATAATTTTGTTCATCTAATTTTGTCATTAATTTAGTCATAGTTCTTGATCAAGTTTTGTTTATTCATTTTAAGTCAGTAGGATCTCTTCTCCTGTGAACAATTTTCTTTCATAGCTAACTCATGCCAACAGTCCTTTACTTTGATTTAATTTGGTTCTTTGGTTCTCTGTTTGTATTAGTTGCGATTGATTCTGTTAATATTTTCTGAGTAGTTAGTCTAATGTTCCTATTCTGTGATTGTTTAGTGTAGGTTAGGGTAATTATGATTTAGTTTGATTGTTAGTTTGTTAATAACTGATGTTAGTGTGCATTAGGGTCAGGTTTCAGTCTCGATTAGTATCAATTGGATTCAACCTTAGAGGTTTGGATTTGCTAATTAGTTTCTAGTCTTGTAGTTAATTAATCATGGTTAGTTTAGCCAAAGTAAAAGGGGGTTGAGGTTTGGCCAGGGTAGTAATTTAGAATCCAAATTAAGGGTAGTTTAGGTATTTTACCTAAAGATTCTGTTAGTTAGAACACCTAGAGTCTTCTAGATGGGGTTCAAAGTAGAATTTCAAGAAACTAATGCAGTAACTTGAGAAAGAAGTCAGAAAATAAGGGACTATTTGGGTAAAACTGAAAAATAAAAGAGAGACTAAAGCTAAAATTGAAATCTGAGGGTTGCCCTCAGTTTTTGGCCTATAAAAGGCAGTCTTTATTGCCTTGCAGAGGAGGTTTTTGGAACATCTGAAAATCCCCAAAAGTTTCAGCCTCTAAAACTCCCCCCAAAAGTATTCTATAGTTTCCACAAGCTGAAATTTGAATTTCGGATACAAAAACTAGATCTGGAATTCGAAACCTCTTTTAGATCTTAAACTCTTCAGAAAAAAAAAACCAAAAAACAACAGAAAACCTTCGAAAAATCCCCAAAAATACTGTTCCATTGAAAACCTTAGGTTAATTTCGATTTTTAGTTGTTGATTTACATCTTCTAGCTCAATATTTGGTTGCTGAAGTTTCAGAGATTTACTGGGTTTGATTTCGAGTGGTTTTGGGTTCAATCAAGTTATTTTTGGTCATTTGTTGGTGCTGTGTTTATACAAGTCACTTCTGGGCTGATTTTGATAGTATTTGTGTGGGCTGTGAACTCGATTTGAGCTGCTGCTGATCATCAGATTACTGTTGTTGATTCCTCACTCATTTTACATTCTACTTTCCAGGTACATACCTTGAACCAGTTGTGGTGTAGCTCAAGTTGGAAATGAAATGAAAATACTCGCCCTTTTGCTTCTTAAACTGTGCTTGTTAGAATGTTATGTATTAGAAGCTAAATAGATGTTAGATATAACTGTTTAATATGGTTTAATGTTGATTTGTATGTACGTAAACCCTGGATTGTATAATTTAGACTGAACTGGATTATTTTCGAGACTGTGTAGATATTTGGAATTAGTTGTAGTCCATTTTCATAATACCTGAATGCTGCATGTGAAGGTTAGATCTAGATTGTTGTAATAGGGTCATGAGCAGCTCATTTCTAAGTTCCTGTTTTTTTTTAAGAGTTACGACCCAAATCGTGAATTCATAGTTCATCATAATTCTTGTTGCGGATTTTGACCTTATCATCAGCTCTTATATTAAAACGTTAGCAAAATCAATGTCATTGTAGTCTTAGTAATCAATGAAGAGCACAGAATCTCAGTGTTAATATGAATAGGCGTGTTGGTTTTAAACCAGGGAATTCGCACTCGTTCATACAGAGCCTGCATGAATTAAACAGCCTATTATAATTGATGACTGCTCCAGCTTAATCGTGGCTCCTTATCATTGTTCATCTCAATTTGTAGTTGAATAGTCACACGAAAACAAACCGGTTATCATTGTAATAGATATCACTGTTCATATCAATTATTGCAGTTAATACGTAAAATGATGCCTTCCTTCAGTTTTCTAGTTTCATGCCTCATGTAAGCCAGTACCAAACCAGCTCCTTCCCGAACTGGACCAAATTTTTTGATTAGGGTCAAGTATAGGACGAAATGGCAAGCCTAGTGGTGCGGCTGCCTGGAGCTCTGTTTACTGCTTTCTATAGTGGGCTCATGGAGGCCAAAATCTTGAACGTTGGTATGAACATGCGGAGGACCTCAAGTTATTCACATAAGTATTGGGTATGATGGCAATAAGATAAAATTGCACTATGAATTTGGGTTTTTGAGTTAGGTAGCGGGTTCAAATTAAGAGGGTTTTCCCTTTTGTTTGAATCCGGACTTGAATTTGAAACCCGAATTTCGTAATGCCAATCAACTAGGCCCTTTTAGAGACAAAATAAGTAGAAAATTGTAGTTTGCTTTAGGTTGGCCCTTAAATAAAATAAATG
>NW_017671013.1:374993-375276 GCF_001879085.1 Nicotiana attenuata
GGTTTGATTCTCACCGGATGTGAGATACGTAGGCAACCCTCATCGGGTCCAACCTCCCTTTTGCAAAACTAGCCAAAATGTCAAATCTTAACTTTTTAAGTCGGGTGATGCCATTCTTGTCTAAAATAAGCCGAATGTTCCCAAAAGGGCGCCGGAAGGTTGTTTTTGCAAGAACAGCCACCCTGAGTCATTTTTAAAAGGTTTGCGGGCATAGCCTTAAAATCTTCTTCCTAGAAGTGCTGAAAGGCCGTATTTGCAAATCTAAGTCCTGTCTTCTAAATAA
>NW_017671013.1:375483-382342 GCF_001879085.1 Nicotiana attenuata
ATATTCCATGCTATGTGCTAAATGTTTTACCGCTTTGATATTTGTTGAATTGTATATAAACTGTCGCGAATCCCTTCCTCTTTCTGAGTCTCCTACATCATGGAGAAGGGTGCACTTCGTGTAGCTTGTCTTCTGTTTAGAGTCTTTTCCCATTTAGAACGAGGTTTGGATAAGTTGCTAAGCCGGCGGAGCTTCTGTATCCCCGGTACGCTGCCTCCCCCTCGGCCCGAGTTGTCCGCTCGGGTAAGCCAGGTCTAGACCAATAAACCTAGGGTTTAAACCTAGAAGAACAATAACCTCATGCCAGATCCCTAGTAGGACGCTTGTTTGCATCATGTGCATTTGACTTAGGGGACTCAACACAGGGGTTGGGTCCGTCTAGGACAGGTGACCTGAAATAATGGACCATCCTGATGCATCTTACGTGCTACTTGCGCATTTATTTGCTCGAATTTGCATGTTGACCGGCTTGTCTAAATGAGTGAACTACGAAAATAAGCAGTGTTGGGACTAGGTGAGGGTAACCGCTAGTTTTGAACATCCAATATCCAAGTAGTGCCGAAATGCTGCCGGATTTTTGAGCAATTGAAAAAAAAGAGAGGAAAAAGTAGTTTTTTTAGTTCGATTTGTTTACCAATGGAAAAGGAATTAGTTTGTTTGCCACTAAACAAGAAAACACAAAAATGAATTTTGCTTTCAGAAATAGTGTATTTGCCAACAAAAACAAAAGAGTCCAATTTTCAAAAATAGTTAGGTTTATTTGCCCGAACTACGCCAGTTTGATTCTCACCGGATGTGAGATACGTAGGCAACCCTCATCGGGTCCAACCACCCTTTTTTAAAAATAGCCAAAAAATGTCAAAATTTTAATTCTTGTCATAAATAAGTCGGGTGATGCCATTCTTGCCGAATGTGCCCAAAAGGGCGCCGGAAGGCTGTTTTTGCAAGAACAGCCACCCTGAGTCATTTTAAAACGGTTTGCGGCACAGCCTTAAAATCTCCTTTTCGGAAGTGCTGAAAGGCCGTATTTGCAAAACCGATTGTTTTCTCAAAATAAATATTTTTGAAAAATAACCACTTTTCTTTTTTTTTTTAAGTCAAAATAAGTCATTACATGGCCAGCTTTCTTTAAATAGCCTACAGTTGACATGGAAACCTTCTCAGTCTTGCGCAGGCCCGCGGCGATGCCGAGAGATGCCTTGCGGTCCCCAGGATTTGAAGCTTTGATGTATACATAGATAATCGAGTCTGTATTTCTGCTTTTGAGTCTGGTTTTTGTACTTTCCTTTTCCGAGAAAAGAAAAACAAATAGTCTAATAGCTTTGTAATCGCAGTTGTTATTAATGAAAATTTGAAAATTTCCGAAAAATTGTTTCTTTATTTCTTGCATTTATTTGCAAGAACTACGCTTGGTATGATTCACGCGGGATCGTGATACGTAGGCAATCTCCATAGGATTCGACCGTAACTAAATGAAAAAAAGGGAAAAACAAGAAAAAATGAAAGAAAAGTGGGAAAAATAAGAGAGAAAAGCAAAAGAAAAGAGGGAAAGGCAAGGAACGAACAATGAAAACAAGAGGGAAGAGTGAGAGGATAAAGCAAAGAAAAGGCATGGCAAATAAAGAAAAATGAAAGCCGGCATGACGCATGCAACCAAGCGAAGTCATAATAGAAATGGTTAACTGCTTAGGTGCATTCATTCCCCAAATGTGCGGTTATCTATCTATTAACGCTCTAACCGCTAACAAAGTCGTTGATGATGAGTCCAGGCAGGTGGTTAAGTTGACTGGCATTCTGGCAACCTATTCCTACAACACCCGTTCTAAAGATAAGTCAAACATGGTCAACCAGGAGTTAGAAGCAAGCATTGTCGACCCGTCTAGGGAGGAGGGAGTAGTAGACGTTAATGCAATGAAGGAGGAGATGTATAAACTGAAGCAACAAATGGCCGAGATGTACCAGGCCTGGTCGAAGGGACATCCACCACCAGTCTATCCTGCTAACCCCACTTACCTCCCACCACAAGCTCAGCCTCAAGATCCTCCCACAGTGAACTCATTTCCTGCTTTCCCTACTTACCAACGGAACCACTTCTCAAAAACCACCACCTCCACCACCCAAACAAATTCCATGCCCTCCACCACCAACTACTCCTGTGTTTGTGGCACCTTCACCGGTCGCACTACACAGATCTTCCAGCGAACCTTTGTTCCAAACTCATGATAACCAGTACTACCCACCCGAAGCCACTTTCAAACCGTCAGATCCATGCCCTTACACTCCCCGCCTTGATCTCTCGGCAGAAGAAGAAAAGCCTCCCAAACCCTGAGCAAGATGAAATGATCCGGAAGGTCAAGAGCCTAGAACAGTCATACCGAAATATGCAGGGGCTCGGAGGACAAGTGAGTGTAGCTTACAAGGATATGTGCCTGTTTCTTGATGTCCAGCTGCCAGCAGGATTCAAGTTACCCAAGTTTGACTTATATGATGGCCACGGTGATCCGGTGGCACATCTAAGGGGATTTTGCAGCAAAATGAGAGGAGCTGGGGGAAGGGACGAGTTATTAATGGCATACTTCAGTCAAAGTCTAAGTGGTGCGGCCTTGGAATGGTACACTCGACAGGATCATGATCGATGGTACACTTGGGATGATTTGGCCCAGGCGTTTGCATGCCACTTTCAGTATAATCTCGAAATCGTTCCGGACCGTCTGTCACTGGCTAAAATTGAGAAAAAGCTCGGGGAAAGCTTCAGAGAGTATGGTTTCTGGTGGAGAGAGCAAGCGGCAAGAGTCGATCCTCCAATGAAAGAAAGCGAGATGGTTGATTACTTCTTGCAGGCTTTGGAGCCCACCTACTATGGTCACTTGGTGTCGGCAGTGGGAAAATCTTTCAACGAAGTAGTGAAATGGGAAGTATGGTGGAGGAGGGGCTTAAATCCAACAAAATCATGAGCTATTCGGCAATCAAGGCAACTACCCAGGCTATCCAGAGCGGCACTGGAGGGGTATTGGGAAAGAAAAAGAAAGAAGATGTTGCAGTAGTTGAATCAAGAGCTTGGTCCAAGGGACCATCACCATATTACAACCAACCTCGACCCCATCCCCAAACCTACCCCCACACTCCATATAGCCCACCACAACACTATCCCCACTTCTCTGTCCACCATGCCCAAACATACCCCCAACATCCTACCCATGCGCAATGGCGCGTACCGACCCCACAAAATGCTTACCCAATTCAAAACACCTACCCACCCCCAAGAGCCTACAAGAATCCCCCTGGAGCAGGTGTGCGGGCCAGCCAAAATTTCAAGCAAGAGAGGGCACAGAAGCAGGAAACTTTCACCCCCTTAGGAGAGTCATATGCAAACTTGTTTGAGAAACTAAAGCAATATAACCTGATTGCACCCATTCCTCCGAATCATGTGGATAAGCGTGCAAGAAGCTTTGACCCTTCTAAAAGGTGTGGATACCATTCCAATGACCAAGGGCAGGATGTCGAAAGTTTCCGGGATTTGAAAAGTGAGATAGAAAGAATGATGCAGGAAGGGATAATTGCGGTCCAGGATAGTACCACCCAGAACATTGCGCAGGAGCCTTTACCTGCACCTAATGATGCACATTTTGTGGGGAAGATCCATGGTGACAGGGAGTATGAGAATCCTCTCGGAAACTTGTTGAATGAAGTCAATAGTATTGAAATTGGTGAAGGTTCCAGCAATATTGATGCGAAACTCAGTGGTTAAGATGTCATGCTTGGTAATTGGAAAGATGCTCCAACTCCTGGTTAGCTAGAGTGGAGTTTTGGTGGTTTATTTTGTTGGTATTTTTGTTGTCCGGGTTATTTTCAGGGTTGTAATCCGGATATTGTCTTGTGACTCAAACCCTTCTATCTTTTCACTTTGCCGTGTTTGTTTAGACGTAGTAGCTTGTTTAGTGCTGTCTAGGTTTGCTTGTTTGTTCTGTTGTTTAAACCCTTTCACCGTCAGTCTAATGCAATTCTCTGTTTCCTGCCATTTCTAGTCATTTTGTTTAGTTTTCTTCTCCTTTTATAATTCTTTTTATGCTGGTTATGGTGACATGACATGCACGCATAATTCTCAGCCTGGTTTTAAAAGACAGTTTAGTAATGAAGCGGTGAAACAATTTTGAAGATGATAGGGACACTTGAGGGAAATAAGAATAAATTTGGACATTTTGAGATCATTTGAAGCCCGAACTATGTGAAACTAGGGAAGGTAGAATATAAAGAAACACTATTGAAACGCATCTTGCCGCATCAGGTTGAAGCTAAAGGCAAGTTTGTCCCAAGTCTACAGGGGCCGTTCGTGGTACCGTGGTTGTTGTCCAATGGTGCTGGGTAATTGAAAAATGTAGAAGGCAAATGCGTGGATATGGTTATTAATTCTGGTGCAATCAAAAGATGTTACGTATGTTTTCCTCAGTTTGTTTAATTGTGTAGTTTGTACTTGGCGTGTTTTGGAGATTGGAATGACGAAGGCATTTTGTTCTGCTATCCAAACACTTTATCCTTCGTTACCCCTTTGAGCCTTATTGGTTTTCTTTCATACCCCTCTTTTGGAATCAGTAGCGAAGTTCAGAAACGCAAGCGCAAAGGATAAGTAAAGGAACAAGAGAAAGGAGAAAGAAAAGAATGAAAAGAGAAAGAAAAGAAAAAAAAGGAGAAAAGAGAAAAAAAAAAAGAGAAGAAAAAGAAAAAGAGAAAAAACAACAAAACAACAGAAGGGAAAAGAAAGGAAACAAAAACAAACAAAAAGAGAAAAGAAAAAGAAAAGGAGCAACAACAAAAGTAGTTTCCTGAACTACGTTTGACTTGATCCCGAAAGGGTACGTAGGCAGCCTCTCTCTGAGGTTCAGTCACACCGAAATAAAAGTCCCAAAAGTCCCCAAAAAGGAAACTGGGGCAGAAGTTGTGATTGTTGTGGGAGATTTGATCCCGAAAGTTGTAATTTTGAACCCATGATGAAATTGTTTTGAGCCTTTAATACCCTTTCTTTCTAACCCTATCCAAAAGCCCACATTACGGTCCAAAGGAAGACCTTCTGATCAATATTCGAGAGATGTCAAGTCAAGCGAGCAGAGGTGAATCATATCAGGGGCAACACTCCGGTCCAATGAAGGAAATTGAAAAATGAGAGAGCCCTATTAATGAAAACCCTCACGGGTACCGCAAGGCGACGAAAGCTGAGAGAAATCAAAAATGAGAGAGTCTTATTGGTGAAAACCTTCACGGGCACCATAAGGCGATGGTGAGTTGAGAAAAAAGACCAAAAAATGAGAGAGGCTTGATGGTGAAAACCCACGGGCACCACAAGTCGAAAAAGGATTGTGATTTAGATCGGGCAAGCGGAGCATTGAAGCCTAGTTTCATGGCGAAAAGGTACAACAAGAGCTGAACATCAAATTTGCTTAACAGAATAGGCTGCAGATGCATGTCAAGGTCATCAGAGTCGGTGTCCATATCCGATAGGTTTCTACGTTGTAGTTTTCTTGTTAGGAATCATCTCTTTCCATTGTCCTCTACTCTGTTCCTTTCGTCAATTCGGTCATAACAAGTGAGAAATGACTTCAAAATCTGCCACCAGCTTTCCAATTGAACAAAACAGGATCTGGCCAGCATATCAAATCGTCATAAGTCAGGAAAAACAGCAGGCACACTGAGTTGGCAACAATCTACATGCCTTGGGATCCTTGTGAAATGCAAGGGCTTGGTATTTGTCAATTCATGAACAATGCAACAAATGAAGGGTTTGGGGTGAATGGATCAAAGCTATTTTCATTGAAACATGAAAGGTTTGGTACATATCAGATGGAGGGTGCTTGGTGAACGGATCAGAGGTATTTTCTGCGTTAAGGAAAGTGGTTAGCAAGGTCTCTAAGTGAGAACCGGTTATCAAGGCAAGTGAAGGAACAATACAACTTCAAGGCCGAGGCCAGTGATTAAGTCAAGAAAGAACATCATGTACGCGAAGTGGGAGCAATAGACATGCTTTGGGATTCATATGAGACATAAGGGTTGGGGGATGCCAGTTCATGCAACAAGTAGAGGATATCGGGAACAAGCAAGGTCTTCGAGTGGAAATCAGTCATCTTGGCAAATGCAGAAGCAGCCGGCCTCAAAGTTCAAGGCCACAAACTAACCACCACATTTTAAACTCACAATTTTTCTTTGTTTGAAACAGGAACAAAGCAGTGCAAGAAAGTTGGTTCAACAATAAGAAAAAAAAAGAAAAGAAAGAAAAGAAAAGGAAGAAGAGGAGAGCCGACAAAAGGGATGTTTCTCAAATCTTTGCCCTTGCCTGTCTTGTTAGCGTGCATAAAATGCTGCCATTGCTTTTCACATTTTCTCCTCCTAGGATGAAAAGTCCTAGTCTGATGGATTTTTCTCCAAATAGAAATCTTAGTCTGATGAACTTTTCTCCTAAGATAACATAGGGACGTAGTCTGATGAATTTTCTCCTAGGATCACAATCTTAGTCTGATGAATTGTTCTCCTAAGATAGATAACCTAGTCTGATGAATTTTCTCCTAGGATCAAAATCTTAGTCTGATGAATTTTTCTCCTAAGATAACAAAAAATAGTAACCTAGTCTGATAAACTCTCTCCTAGGATCTAAATCTTAGTCTGATGAATCTTTCTCCTAAGATAGAAAACCTAGTCTGATGAACTTTCTCCTAGGATCTAAAATCTTAGTCTGATGAATCTTTCTCCTAAGATAGAAGACCTAGTCTGATGAATTTGCTAGTCAAAAGTCCTTGGTTTTACTCACAAGAGACGTACATTCCAATCAAGTCCTTATCTTTATTCTCATCATTGCATCAATAGCTTAGGTGAT
>NW_017671014.1:0-47060 GCF_001879085.1 Nicotiana attenuata
AGAGACCCCAATTGAACCGCACCATATGTGCCTATAAACAACAAATCCTAGCATCTCGCAACACAGAAAGGTAACTCATAGATCTCCCCAGATCACTGATAAGCTCGACAACGGTCGAATCAATACCTCCCTCAACAATGCCATTCGGAGCCAATCAAGCCGACTCAAGATAGAACACTCACTCACAAGACCCCAAATAAGAAAGGCAATCCTTCCCAGCCGTCCGCTAGGTCTTCGAAATATAAAAATCCCCAATAGGACATAATCCGACGAACATCGCCACTCAATCCGTGGCATTTCCCGACATAGCCATCCGCGCCATCTTATCGCAATAGTCCAGAATAACACAACACGGAACAACCAGTCCACACCTCAATATCATATCCAAAACCTAACATACCAAGAAAAGAAAGATCCACTCGGGCCTCCAAATCTCGGTAGTCACTAAACAGTGCTGATACACACGATCTACAATCACAACACATCCTGAATATGAGAACTTCCGTCTCCACGTCCATACGGCACATGAATCACCATATCCTATCCCAATTTCGCCGTCTGAATATATGCCACACCTCTAATACCCAATCATTCCACGTTAGATACTCTCAAATTTCCCTGAATATCACCAGTCGATCTAAAAGAAGGTGCCGCAATACTACCGAAGTGCTATCAACTTAATCACATTACCCCTTTTTTGAAACCTATACTCTCGTCAAGTCACTTCCAAATAACAATACCATTTCCTTAATCATCTGAGGCTACCTGCTGCCTAAGAGTGTTATGAACTTCCTTTCAGAACTGAACTGAAACCTCATACACGCAAATCTCGATCCTCCACAACATACCGCATATACCACACATCCAAGGATAACAGAAAAACTTTTATCTTTCTTCCAATCCACAGACATCTACGCACTCAATTAGCCAAGACTTCCATTTATCCCATCTAGAAGAAAAATAATTACACATCCCATGCCTCTCATATTCGTAGAAAATGCACCGTTCCAGCCACGGTAGAAATCAACAAGAACTCTCCCAATTTCGTTTGCACAAATTAAACTGACAGGACTAAATCCTTCTAACTAGACCAAGCTAAGCAAGCCATCAAAGCCCATGAGCATTGTTGCAAAATACCTGTAAGAACCTATTACCTCGAACACATACAAAGAATTGATCATATCCTTACCATACCGATTCGGTCTACTATCAAACTATTCCATATATTTGAATTTCCCTTCTGATTCATTTTTAACTTGATGCTCCCTCTTGCTGTAGTACCACAATCTCTCAATCCCAGGCTCACTACACGAGACCCAAGCACAAGACCACACTGTCTAGGACCCATAAGCCACTGAATTACTCTCTCAAATATTCCCAGAAACACCATATTCCAGAATACTTTACTCTGAAGAACTTCCCGCGAACCTAAATCCGTTACCTTTACCTCCCTGATATAGATACATAGAATCCCATAATTAACATAGAAATACCACAATTCTGAACCTCTTCCAATGAAAACATAGTTTCTAACCACACATGCAACTTTAAAATACCCGATTGTTCCCTGTAGAATCTTGAACACATTAGAACCATTCTCGAAAGTCATTCACTCTTTATTCAAACTGCAACTTACCTGACCTAACGAACAGAACCACCCGTGCCTCATTGGCACTCCGATACCGCAAAATGAAATCCTCATCCCAGTACAACCAAGCAACTTCCTGCTCTATGCGCCGAGCATTCTTTACCAACAACACTCTAGACATTCCGTGATTCTCATACCTTATGAAGCATAATATAACCTTTGTCAAAATTTTTTCCTTTACTCTAGCCATAGCTAATTCACTCGCATGCCCCAAACTGGAACCAACATAGCACCTAACCGTGCAATCAACTGCTCACAGCAGACTCCCCCACTTGGCTCGAAGCCATAGATCAAGATACGCTCAATAACTCATAACACTTTTACTCTATTGATGCCACCATACCATAGCGAGATTAAACTCAAATCATTTATAAGTTTGTGAAAACACAGATCATCTAGTACTGTAAATCTTCTATAAACCTCGCATTCATCCCCGCAACAATTAAGCCCACTCTCTTAAGCGACCCGGAATTTCAGATTTCAACACGTACTTTTCAATTACACATGAGATCTTCTAACATACACATAGGGATCACACCACTTCAGATCACTCCGCAGGAGGTAACCCACCTGCTTTGCCTCAATATAACATTTCTGTATACCTTCCACCGTCATAAACTGTCCGCAGTCACTTAGTCTTCCTGAGTCTGAACTCATACCGCAACATAAAATTTACTTCACTCCTAACTAGGAGACACGAAAAGATTCTTCACACCTATAACTCGGAGCTATACCTTCAATCGAACTGAAAATCAAGTACCTAATAGTTCTCCTATCTTCCAACAGACCCTTCTCGTTGTTTCCAAATCATATGAATACACCTCGCAGTCATAACATACTCATCACGTAGCCATTCAGTCATTAACTCTACCAATATGGCACTACCGAACGTATAAGTTCAAAACACTTGCTCACGCAATCAGTACCTCGGTGCTCAAGCCATAGGCAAAGATCCGGCCTCAAGTCCTCCAGACTGGCCCAACATCAAACTCACAAAGATCACATCTCGCCCCTCGATCAGGGAAATCACAAGCCATCAAGGCACGTCAGATACTGAGCGCTCATACGCGCATACGAACGCGTGGAAGGAATTTCAAGAGTTTCTTTTCAAGCTGAATCAAGGAAACACGATAAGAATTCAAGAATGTGAAGTTTTCCTAAAGGTTCTGCAGCCTCTCGAGGATAAATACAGACGTCTCCATACCGATCCGCGAGACTCTACTAAACCTGCTGATGACTCATGAGACCTAGTAACTTGGCTCTGATACCAACTTGTCACGACCCAAACCCCGCACTGGTCGTGATGGCGCCTCACAGCTCTAATCGGGGTGTCACAAGTCACGAGCATCTATAAAAATGTAATTACATTTACAAGTCTAGAAATACACTGAACAGGAATAATGAATAACATAGAAAGAAAGGGTGTTGTGAACGCTGGCAGACACCTCGCTAGACTACTACAGCTCTGCCTCCAAACAGCCAATACCCGTTATCGGGTGAATAAATACCTGCAAGTGCACACGAGGTGCAGGGAGTAAAGTGAGTACTCCAACTCAGTGAGTAATAAAGGTAAATAACAACTGAGCAGTAAGAAATCATGTAAAGCAACCAACATGCTGTATAGAAGCATGGTACAATCCTTTGAGAAAACAGTGAAGCTGTGAAATATTTAGAAATATATTGGCTCTGTTTAAATCTCTTTTGAAAATGATCTTTTCAACAGTTACGAAACAATTTCAAAACAATTAGTGCTGATAAGCACAGAAAAAATCCGCCCCTCGGGCACAAATACCGCAGTATAACAGGTAAAAAGGCAAGTAATTATGCAAGATGAGCACATTAAAGTTCGCCCCTCGGGCAATATCTCAAAACAGTACCAGCCCCTCGGGCTCACTCTCAGAAACACTCTCAGCCCCTCGGGCTCTCTCTCTCAGATCACTCTCAGAACAGTATCATATAGTAACCACTGCGGCGTGCAGCCCGATCCACATCTCGCTGCGGCGTGCAGCCCGATCCATATATCGCCGACGGCGCTCACTGGGGGTGTGAAGACTCCGGGAGGGGCCCCTTACGGCCCAAGCACAATATCAAGCCACCTCGTGGCATATAACATAAGGCCTGAAAGCCTTCTCACATCACTCACAAGGCCTGAAAGCCTTCTCACATCACTCACAAGTCCTGAAAGCCTCCTCACATCACTCACAAGGCCTGAAAGCCTCCTCACATCACTCACGAGGCCTGAAAGCCTCCTCACATCACTCACAAGGCCTGGAAGCCTCCTCACATCACTCAACATATCCTCACATATGGCCCTCGGCCTCACTCAGTCCAAAAAACATCATAAGCCCCTCGGGCATCAATAAAATAGTAGTGCTCAGCCCAAACAACAGTGAAAATATCATTTAAGTCTCAAAGTTCAATTAAAGCGGCTGAGTTTGTAAAACAGTATAATCAACAGGACTGAGTTTAAGTAGTATATCAAAATAGTGAGGAAACTGTGATAAAAATCCCCGAAGGGTTCAGATAATTGGCACGAAGCCCAAATATGGCAATCAGCCCAAATCATGATAATTACAAATAAGTTTCAGTCAAATACGCGGTAAATCATCAATCGGGACGGACCAAGTCACAATCCACCAACGGTGCTCTACCCCACGCTCGATATCCGGCGTGCAAGTCACCTCAATATAGCACTACGGTGTCCAATCCGGGGTTTCAAACACTCAGGATATCTTACAATCATTACTCACCTCGAACCGGCGAAATCTCTAGCTCGCGACGCCTTTGCCCCTCAAATCGGCCTCCACGCGCGTCGAATCTATCCAAAACCAGAACGAATACGTCACAATATGCCAATGGGACAATACCCAATCGAAAACAATCGAAAATTATTAAAAATCTCGAAATTGGCAAAACCCGAGCCCTGGGCCCACTTCTCGAAACTCAGAAATTTTCACATCAACGGGTTCCTTATCTCCTCACGAGTTTATACATACCAAAAGTACTAATTTCTGATAACATTTCGGCCCTCAAATCCTCAAATATATCCAAGAGGGTTTTCAAACTTTTCCAACTTAAAATCACTAATTACATGTTAAAAATAACAATGGATTCGGGTAATCTAACCAAAATTAAGTTAAGAACACTTACCCCGATGTTTTTCTTGAAAATCTCTCGAAAAATCGCCTCACCCGAGCTCCCTTGGTCCAAAAATGGAAGAGAGAGACGAGTTTGGACTTTATTCTGCTGCCCAGGGATTTGTTCTTCGCGTTCGCGAAGAACAAAATTTCCAAAAGTCATTTTTCAAACTCTTCTCGGACAGCCTCTAGTATAATAGCAATAACTTTTGCTGCAGATGTCCAAATAACTATTATAATATGTTTCTGGTAACTAGATTCAAAGAGCTACAACTTTTGTGTTTGAATCACCTCAAAATTCATTGTAGATTGAGAGATACGAGCCTCCGAAGTAAGACCTGCGCAACAGAATTTCTTCTTCTTCGCGAACGCGAGTCTCTCCTCGCGAACGCGAAGAACAAAATCCTAGAAGCCAAATCCTTCTTCGCGAACGCGAGGGAACCCTCGCGGACGTGAAGAACAATACCAGATACCAGCTTCAGCTATTGCAAAACAGCCGGAAATGATCCGAAACCACCCCGAAACACACCCGAGGCCCTCGGGACCTCAACCATACACGCCAACATATCCCATAACATTATTCAAACTTGTTCCAACCTTCGGAACGCTCAAAACAACATTAGAACACCAAATTTGCATCGGATTCAAGCCTAAGAATTTCAAGAACTTCCAAATTCCGTTTTTGATCAAAAAAATCCAACCAAACCACGTCCGAATGACCTGAAATTTTGCACACACATACCAAATCACCTAACGAAGCTACTGCAACTCTCGGAATTCCATTCCGACCCTCGGATCAAAATCTCACCTATCAACCGGAAATCGCCAAAATACTAACTTCGCCAATTCAAGCCTAATTCTACACCGGACCTCCAAAACCAATTCTGATCACGCTCCTAAGTCACAAATCACCTAACGAAGCTAACCAAATCATAGAAACTCCGATCCGAGCTCATATACAAAGAAGTCAACCCTTGGTCAAACCTTTCAAATTCGAAGCTTTCAACTGAGACTGTTCCTTCAAATTCATCCCGATTCTCTTGAAAAACAAAACCAACGATCTACATCAGTCTTAATACATTACACGGGGCAAGTCATGCCCGGGAACTGGCGATCAAAGTGCAAAAGTTCAAAACGACCGGTCGGGTCGTTACAGATATATAGAATAGACAGATAGATAGATATAGATATAGAATAGATACATATAGATATAGAATAGATAGATATAGATATAGATATAGATATAGATATAGATAAAGATATAGATATAGATAGATAAACTTATTCACCATCTCTATTAAGGTTTCAACTTAATTATACAACATCAATAATTTATCAATTATACAAAATAATAATAAATGAGTATCGTAGTTTTTAGTTTGGTAAATCTCTTTAAGTGATCCCCCTCCCATGCGACTTGTATATGAAGCTTTTTAATTGATTTGGAGGAGACAAAGAGAATCCTATTTTACCTTGTTCTCGCACAAATTTCTGCCACCGCGGCCATACGAAAAAAGGATATTGTGGATTTTGTTTAGAGATTCCACCAAAGACATCGTTAGATTTTTTCTTGTCGAACCAAAATTTCTAGAACTTGTCTTCCACCATCATTTATAACAACCTTAGAAAGCTAAGAAAAATAAGATTAGAATGATTGGAAAATACTTTTGTCTCAGCATTTGATTAAATTTATTAGAGAATAGGGGGGCTGATGAAGAACAGATAATGGATGTCGGTCGGTAGTGGAAGCCGCCGGAGTTGAGATTGATGCCCCTCTTTTATGTAATTGAAAGCCTCTGTATGCGCTGTGGTGATGTGTTACGATCCGGAATTTCACACCTTCGGGACCGTGATGGTGACTAATATTTCACTTGCTAGGCAAGCTAACGTTAGAGAATTTTCAAATCAAGTTCAATACACTTTTAATAATAGAATTAATTAAACTAATCAGAAGCTAAAACAAAGTTTGCAGAATATTATAAAAACTTCAATATTTACTGCCCCTCAGATCTGGAGTCACAAGTCACGAACTTCTAGGATTTACTACAAATAAAAGTCTAAAAGGAATATAACTGTTTGAGTGAAAGAAACAGTAATAACAGAAAAGATAGACGGGGACTTCAAGGTCTGCGAACGCTGACAGATCTACCTTGAGTCTCCGATGAACCAGTCCGAGCTGCTACGCCTCTCGATCAGCTGGGACTAATACCAAAATCTGCACAGAAGTGCAGTGTAGTATCAGCACAACTGACCCCATGTACTGGTATGTGTCGAGCCTAACCTCGACGAAGTAATGACGAGGCTATGACAAGACACCCACATAATAAACCTGTGCAGTTTAATAGTATATGTACAAAATAACGGCAAGTAAAGATAGACAGATAATATCGGGATGGGGACATGCTGAGGGGATGACAATATAGAGAATCACAACAGTAGTAAAAACTTGATCAACCAATGTACCTTGAACCAATAATAACAAGTAAAAACAGTAAAGAAAAATGCACGGCATCACCCTTCATGCTTTTACTCTCAACTTCACTATATAATCAGTAGAAACGACTGCATTAACTCTCATAACATGGCACGACATCACCTTTCGTGCTTTAACACTCGCAATATGGCACGACATCACCCTTCGTGCTTTTATTCTCTCAAAACATGGCACGACATCACCCTTCGTGCATTAACAGTCTCCCTTACCATAAAGCAATGAACAACAGACAACAGGGAGATAGAAATAACAAGAACAAGTCTTACTTCAACATTTGGTTTCCCAATACCAATCTCAACCTTGAAATCAATACTCAATTATCACCAAAAGATCCATAAACATGATAAGAACGATCAACATGATTATACTAGTCTAAACATGGATAACATGATAAAAGGAAGCATTAACTACAAGAACAAGTCCCAACCACATGATATAGCCCGACAACAACGCATAGGTACCGAAGTAAACCCAAATAATGTTTTAGGCAAAAGTTCTTATTTTTATCAACTTTTAACATAAAAGCGCAAAATTGGGTTCTAAAACGTAAGATGACCTTTCGGTTCGTCACATTCTCCACCTCTAAAATAGTCGTTCGTCCTCGAACGGACATAGAAAAGTACCTGAACTCTTGAAAAGGTTGGGATATCTACTCCGCATGTCCGACTCGGACTCCCAAATAGCTGCCTTGACGGGCTGACCTCTCCACTGCACTCGAACTGAAGGATAACTCTTCGATCTCAACTGACGAACCTGCCGGGCTAGAATAGCCAACGACTCTTCCTCATAGGTCAAATCCTTATCCAACTGGCCAGAGCTGAAATCTAGCACGTGGGAAGGATCGGTGTGATACTTTCGGAGCATGGACACATGGAATACCGAATGAACTGCTGACAAACTAGGTGGCAATGCGAGCCTGTAAGCCACCTTACCCACCCTCTGAAGAATCTCAAAAGGTCTAATGTATCTAGGGCTCAACTTGCTCTTCTTTTCAAATCTCATTACACCCTTCATGGGTAACACACGGAGCAACACTCTCTCTCCGACCATGAATGCAACATCACGGACCTTACGGTCGGCATAACTCTTCTTCCTGGAGTGAGCCGTGCGAAGTCTATCCTGAATAATCTTGACCTTATCCAAGGCATCCTGCACCAAATTTGTTACCAATAACCGAGCCTCCCCCGACTCAAACCATCCAACCGATGATCGACACCGTCTACCATATAATGCCTTACAGGGAGCCATCTGGATGCTCGATTGATAGTTGTTGTTGTAGGCAAACTACGCAAGTGGCAAGAACTGATCCCATGAGCCTCCGAAGTCAATAACACAAGCACAGAGCATATTCTCCAATATCTGAATAGTGCACTCGGACTCTCCGTCCGTCTGAGGATGAAATGTTGTACTCAGCTCAACATGCGTGCCCAACTCACACTGTACTGCCCTTTAGAAATGCGAGGAGAACTGCGTACCTCGATCAGAAATGATAGACACGGGCACACCGCAAAGACGAACGATCTCGCAGATATAAATCTCTACCAACTGCTCTGAAGAATAGGTAACCGCCACAGGAATGAAATTCGCTGACTTGGTCAGCCTGTCCACAATGACCCAAACTGCATTGAACTTCCTCTGAGTCCGTGGGAGTCCAACAACGAAATCCATAGTGATACGCTCCCACTTCCACTCGGGAGTATTTATCTTCTGAAGCAAACCACTAGGTCTCTAATGCTCGTACTTTACTCGCTAACAATTTTGACACCGAGAACATATGCAACTATATCCTTCTTCATCCTCCTCCACCAATAATACTGCCGCAAGTCCTGATACATCTTGGCGGCGCCCGGATGAATAGAATATCGGGAACTGTGGGCATCCTCTAGAATCAACTCACGATGTCCATCCATATTAGGCACACAAACACGACCCTGCATCCTCAGAACTCCATCATCTCCAATTGTAACCTGCTTGGCATTACCGTGCCGCAACGTGTCCCTATGGACAAGAAAATGAGGGTCATCATACTGCCGATCCCTGATACGCTCAAACAAGGAAGACTGAGCGACTGTACAACCTAGAACACGAATGGGCTCAGAAACATCCAACCTCACGAACTGATTGGCCAAAGCTTGAACATCTAATGCAAGCGGTCTCTCACCGACTGGAATGTACGCAAGGCTGCTCATACTCACTGACTTCCTACTCAAAGCATCGGCCATCACATTGGCCTTCCCGGAATGATACAAGATGGTGATATCATAGTCTTTCAATAGCTCTAACTACCTCCTCTGCCTCAAATTGAGATCCTTTTGTTTGAACAAGTACTGCAAACTCCGATGATCTATGAATACCTCACACGATACACCATAAAGATAGTGCCTCCAAATCTTCAGCACATGAACAATGGCTGCCAGCTCTAAGTCATGAACAGGGTAATTCTTCTCGTTAACCTTCAGCTGCTGCGATGCATCAGCAATCACCCTGCCATCCTGCATCAATACCGCACCAAGTACAATACGGATGCATCACAATATATAGTATAAGGTCGTGAACCTATGGGCAACACCAACATCGGTGCCGTAGTCAAAGCAGTCTTGAGCTTCTGAAAGCTCGCCTCACACTCGTCTGACCATCTGAACGGAGCACCCTTTTGGGTCAATCTGGTCAATGGGGCTACTATAGATGAGAACCCCTCCACAAACCGACAGTAATAACTAGCCAATCCCAAGAAACTCCAGATCTCCGTAGCTGAAGTGGGTCTAGGCCAGTTCTTAACTGCCTCAATCTTCTTAGGATCCACCTGAATACCCTCTGCCGACATAACGTGCCCCAAGAAAGCGACTAAACTCAACTAAAACACGTATTTTGAAAACTTAGCATATAATTGGCTGTCTTTCAGAGTCTGAAGAACGATCCGAAGATGCTACTCATGCTCCTCTCGAATGCGGGAGTAGATCAGGATATCATCAATAAACACAATCACAAAGGAATCCAAATAGGGCTTGAACACCCGGTTCATCAAATCCATAAATGCTGCTGGGGCATTTGTCAGCCCAAATGACATCACTAGGAACTCATAATGCCCATACCGAGTTCGAAAAGCTATCTTAGGGACATCGGATGCCCTATTCCTCAACTAGTGGTAGCCAAACCTCAAATCGATCTTTGAAAATACCTTGGCACCCTATAGCTGATCAAATAAGTCATCAATCCTTGGCAATGGATACTTGTTTTTCATGGTGACTTTGTTCAACTGCCGATAATCTATGCACATCGTCGATCCATCCTTCTTCTTCACAAAAAACACGGGCGCACCCCAGGGCGAGACACTAGGTCTAATAAAGCATTATCAAGAAAATCTTGAAACTGCTCCTTCAATTCTTCAACTCTGGCGGGGCCATACGGTATGGCGGAATAGAAATAGGCTGAGTGCCCGAAGCCAAATCGATACAAAAGTCGATATCTATGTAGGGTGGCATCCCCGGCAGATCTGCAGGAAACACCTCTGGGAACTCATGAACAATCGGTACTGAATTCATGGAAGGAACCTCCGCACTAGAATCACGGACATAAGCCAAAAAGCTAAACACCCTTTCTCGACCGTATGTCGAGCCTTCACATAAGAGATAACCGTGCTGGTAGAATGGCTAGGAGTCCCTCTCCACTCTAATCGAGGCAACCCCGGCAAGGCTAAGTTCACCGTCTTGGCATGACAATCCAATATAGCATGACAAGGTGACAGCCAATCCATACCAAAAATGACATCGAAATTGACCATATCGAGAAGTATGAGATCTACAAGAGTCTCAAGACTCCCAATGGTAACCACACACGAATGATAAACGCGATCTACAACAATAGCATCTTCCACAGGGATGGACACATACACAGTAGCAGTCAAAGAATCACAAGGTACAACCAAATATGAAGCAAAATAGGATGGCACGTAGGAATAAGTAGAACCCGGATCAAATAGATATGAGGCATCTCTACTACAAACTAAAATCATACTTGTGATAACCGCATCAGATGACTCAGCCTCAGGCCTGGCTGGAAAGGCATAGCATCGGGGCTCGGCCCCACCACTCTGAACTATATCTCGAGGATGGGCCCTGGCTGGCTGGCCTCCACCTCTAGCGGCCTGACCTCCACCCCTAATTGCCCGACCTCCACCTCTAGCTGTCTAACCCCTACCCTTAGCTGGCTGAGCGAGCGGTGAAGCTCCCGGTGGCGGAACCAACGAGAACCCTGATACTGAGAACTGCTCGATGCTCGAGGGCAAAATCTAGCAATGTGCCTCGAATCACAACAGTATAACAAGACCTCAGATGCTGTGACTGCTGACCCTGAAAATGATCTTGTCGGCTTGATTAACCACCGTGAAAGCTCTGGAACGGAGGTGCACTGATAGGAGCTGGTGGTGCACTGTACGCTAGCTGGTCGAAATAATGCATATGAGGGCCACAACCACCTGAAGCACCGTGGGATACCTGGAGTGCTGAATAAAATGGCCTAGGAGGATGGCCTCTACCAAACGTACCCCTGCCAACAGAGGAGGAACCACTGAATCCACCAGAATGACGAAATCTCTTGTTAGATCCCTGACCACTCCCCTGAGCTATAACCATCTCGACTTGCCTAGTAGCATTGGTAGCCGTCTGAAAAAAGAAATCTCACTCCCAGTCTCCTTGGCCATCTGCGACTTGATAGGCCGAGAAAATCCCTCAATAAACCTCCTCACCCTCTCTCTCTCTCGATAGGAAGCAGAATAATAGCATGACGGGCCAAATTCACAAATCGGGTCTCGTACTGAGTGACAGACATAGAGCCCTGCTGAAGACGGTCGAACTGCCTCCGATAGTCCTCTCTCAATGTGATAGGAAGGAACTTCTCGAGAAATAGCTGAGAGAACTGGTCCCAAGTGAGAGCAGGCGACCCAGCTGGCCTGGTCTACACATAATCCCTCTACCATTTCTTGGCGGAACCCGACAACTGAAATGCAGCAAAATCGACCCCATGGGTCTCTACTATGCCCTGTTTCGTAACACCTCATTACAGTTGTCAAGATAGTCCTGGGGGTCCTCTAAAGATTCACCACTGAAGTGAACTGGAAAGAGCTTACTAAACTTATCCAATCTCCAAAAAGCCTAAGAAGACATAGCTGATCCATCACCGGCCTGTGCCGCAACACCCGGCTGAACTACCCTAACCGACTGGGCTGTTGGAGTCTGAAACTGGGGAGCCATCTTCTTCGGCGTGTGAGTAGCGGGAGTCTGTGCTCCTCCCCTATCCTGAGAGACGGTTGGTGCCGCAGGAAATGTGCCGGCCTGTGCCACACTCTCCATAAGGCTCAGACGGACCAAGGCATCCTGAAGCACTGGGATGGCAATGAACCAATTCGAGACCTGAGCTGGTCCCGGTGGAACAGTCTAGGCTGGAGCCTCCTCATCAAACTCCACCTGAGGCTCCACTGCTGGTGCTGCTGCTCGAGCTCTAGGCTGAGCCCTGCCCCTGCCTTGGCCTCTGGCACGACCTCGGCCTCGACCTCTGCCCCTCGTAGGAGCTGCCACTGGGGGCCATGGCTGTTGCTTGGCTAAAGATGTGGTACGTTTTCTCGCCATCTGCGATATAACAAGAGTTGAAGATTTGAATTAGCAATGAGAGAACAAAATCACACGACAGAGAAGAATAGAAGTGAAATTTATTCCTAAACTTCATAGCCTCTGGAAGATAAGTACAGAAGACTTTGTACCGATCTAGACTCTACTAAGCCTGCTTGTGAATTGTAAGACTTAGGCAACCTAGTGCTCTAATACCAACTTGTCACGACCTGGACTTTTCCACCTTCGGGACCATGATGGCACCTAACAATTCACTTGCTAGGAAAGCCAACGTTAGAGAATTTTCAAATCAACTTCAATACACTTTTAATAATAAAATTAATTAAGCTAATCAGAAGCTAAAACAGAGTTTGCAGAATACTATAAAAACTTCATTATTTACTACCCCTCGGATCTGGAGTCACAAGGGACTTCAAATTCTGCAAACGCCGGCAGATCTACCTTGAGTCTCCGATGAACCAGTTCGAGCTGCTACGCCTCTCGATTAGCTGGGACCAATACCAAAATCTACACAGAAGTGCAGTGTAGTATCAGCACAACCGACCCCATGTACTGGTAAGGTCGAGCCTAACCTCGACGAAGTAGTGACGAGGCTATGACAAGACACCCACATAATAAACCTGTGCAGTTTAACAGTATATGTACAAAATAACAACAAGTAAGGATAGACGGACAATATCGGGAGGGGGACATGCTGAGGGGATGACAATACAGAGAGTCACAGCAGTAGTAAAAACTTGATCAACCAATGTACCTTGAACCAATAATAACAAGTAAAAATAGTAAAGAAAAATGCACGGCATCACGCTTCGTGCATTAACTCTCATAACATGGCACGACATCATCCTTCATGCTTTAATACTCACAATATGCCACGGCAATACCTTTCATGCTTTTACTCTCTCAAAACATTGCACGGCATCACCCTTCGTGCATTAACACTCTCCTTTACCATAAAGCAATGAACAACAGACAACAGGGAGATAGAAATAACAAGAACAAGTCTTACTTCAACATTTGGTTCCACAAACCAATCTCAACCTTGAATCAATACTCAATTATCACCAAAAGATCCGTAAGCATGATAAGAACAATCAACTTGATTATAGTAGTCTAAACATGGATAACATGATCAAAGGAAGCATTAACTAGAAGAACAAGTCCCACCCGCATGCTATAGCCCGACAACAACGCATAGGTACTCGTCACCTCACTTATACGTTGTACCCAACATCTAAACACGTAGCAAATAGACAAATAAGTCTTAATCCCTCAAGTTAAGGTTAACCATGATACTTACCTTGCTTCGAAGGCCAAACTCAAAGCTCAACCACCACTTTGCCTTTCAAACAATCCTCCGAACCAATAGAATCTAGCAATTTACCAACTGTGAGCACCTAAATTTTTTACCATATTTAGATTTTCAACATTTTTTAGTATGTAAATAATTTTAAGTTTAATCTACATACTTTAACCTTTATTTCATTTTTAGTAGGTTTTATTTAAGAAAATTAAAATCACAAAAAAAGAGTCACATTTTAGAATAAGTTTTATCTTTATTTTACAAAGAAAGAAAAGTTTCCAAAAAAAATATATAATTTTATTTAGCTTAGTTTAATTTTAAGTGAGAGGATTTGAGAAATAGATATTGAGTGTAGTAATTTTATCTTACTTTTTATTTATTTATTTTAGTAGGAATAGAATTTATTAGTTATTATCAAGAAAAGAAAAAAAAAGACCCAAATTCAGATCCCCATATAGGCCCAACCTTCTTAGCCCATAACCCCCTTTAACCTAGAAGAACCCCCACTTCCCTTTTAAAGAAAAATAGATCAGCAAAATTTAGATACACTCACACCCGCAACAAGCAAAAACAGAGAAAGGAGAACGCCTCCTTCTTCAAAATAGCTCTAAAACGAGCTGGAAGTACTCCCCAAACCCTGCAACCATGAGCTGAAAAACAGCCCCAATTACCCAGCGAAAATCGGCAAAAAAAAAACGACCTCAAATAGCTCCAAAATTGACCTGAAAAACTGCGACACCCAGCTGAAATTCCTGCACTAAATAGCCATGAAACGAGCTGAAGATTACACAAAAATCCAACTCCAAAACTATTGCAAATCAGCTGAAAAACAGTCCTAAAAACCAACCTTCCATCTCTAAACACCACCGTTAAAGTTGTTGAATCGAGTCGAGGTCGACGTTTGAAGTCCCGGTTCTTTGGTCTTGTTCGTGTTTTCACTTGGGTTATTTAGTCGCGACTATGTGAATCAGTTGGTTTCTTAATAAAAAAGGAAAGCTCGCTGGAGTTCAAGAAGCTTTCGGAGTTCTTCTGATTATTTCTCAAAGTGCAATCAAAGTGAAACTCCATAGGTATTGTACATCTTATTTCAAATATGAATTAACTAACCATACTATCTTGTTGAACTAGGTAACTTTTTTCATACACGATTTAACTGACCTTGAGTCATATTATGATATCAACCAGTCTAAGGTTTAACATAAACTCGGTTTTTAAGGCTGAAGACAGGTAGATCTTTTTCCATGTGTGAACAAATGATGTATTTCTATTTGATGCGCTGGTACTGATTTTAGAAAAGAGAATTCTTATGCTTTCGTGTAATTTCCTGTTCTACTGATATAGGAATTCGAAGGTTGTTTGCATACGAGTAATCATTATCATTATTCCATAACTGATGAGCTTCATGTTTCATCTCAACCTTAGGTATTAGACAATTTTGAACGTTGTAGTTTGCTTTGGGCACGATAATAAATCATTGTGGTTATGTGTACGGTTCCCGTGGCATGGTCATGATACATAATTTCCAATTCGAGTGTGCATTTCACGTGACTCAACCCTAACTTCAAACAATAATAAAATAAATATGTTGTAGATCGTGGGTATGGTTCCCGTGACGCGATTCGCAATGTGTACAAGAACAAACGAGTGTGCGACATCGCGACTTGTTCAAACGAACTCCATAAATAAATAAAAGCGGTAAGAGTTAAAAATTCACAATAGGTTCTACATATGTATTAAATCAGATAATTAGGCCAATTATTAATAGTTGAGCGACCGTGCTAAAACCACGGAATTCGGGAGTGCCTCACACTTTCTCCCGGGTTAACATAATTCCTTACCCGGTCTTCTGTGTTCGCGGACCAACAAATAGAGTCAATTTCCTCGATTTGGGATTTAAAATAAACCGGTGACTTGGGACACCATAAATTATTCCAAGTGGCGACTTTGAAAAATAAATAAATAATTCCATTTCGATTAATGTCACTTTAATTGGAAAAACTCCCCTATCCCCCTAGGGAAAAAGGAGGTGTGACAGCTTTGGCGGCTTTGTGGGGAATAAGAACCCAGAATCTCTGGTTCAGGGTTCAGAATTCGAGCTTGGTATAATTGTTATAGTTGGCTTTGTTTATTATCTGATTTTTATGTATTTGAGCCTAATGTGCTAAATGCCGCTTTTACCGCTTTGATATTGTTTGAATTGTATATAAATTATTACGAAACCCTTCTTCTCTCTGAGTCTTCTAAATCTTCTGGGAAGTGTATGCTGGCGTGACTTCTTTTCTGTTAGTGTCATACCCTAATTTAGAACGAGGATCGGATCAGCTACAAAGCCGGATGGCCTTTTGGTTACCGGTACGTTGCCCCTACTCGGCTCGAGTTATCCGCTCGGGTAAGCCAGGTCTAGAACAATACACCCAGGTTTTAAACCTAGAATAACATAGCCTCATGTCGGATCCCTAGCAGGAACGCTTGTTTGCATCACGTGCATTTGACTTTGGGGACTCAACATAGGGGTTGGGTCCGTCTAGGACAGGTGTACCCAAATTAAATGACCATCCTGATGCATCTTACGTGCTACTTGCGTATCTGTCTGTTTCGGCTTGCATGTTGACTGGCTTCTAGAATAGGGAAATAAAATGAAAAAAAAGAGAAAAAAAGGAGAGAAAATCAAAAAAAAAAAAAAAAAGAAAGAAGAAAAAATAAAAAAGGAAAGAGAGTGAGAGGTAGGTATTTGAATTATCCTGAAACTCTGCCGAAATTTTGAAGAAAAAAAGAGGAAAGGTCATTTCAAAATAAGTCATATTTTCCTGTTGCGTCAAAACTGGCCGAACTACGCGGATCTGATTCTCACCGGATGTGAGATACGTAGGCAAACCTCATCGGTTCCGTCCCCCAATTTTTAAAAAATCCAAAAATATTTTCATTTACTTCCTTCTTTAGAAAAGTCTTTCTTTAAGACCCAAATTTTTAAAAAAATTCAAAAATATTTTCTTTTAATTTCTTCCATAAATCCAAATTCTTTAGAAGTTTTTCTTTCGAAAATTGAAAAGAAAATTCAAGATTCAAAAATATTTTCAAAAGAAGTCTTTCTATCACAATTTTAACATAAAAGTCCAAAAATCCAAAAATCCAAGATATTTTCTTTCTTCTTTAGAAGTTTTCTTTCGAAATTCAAAAAAAAAATTGAAATCAAAAAATATTTTCTTTCTTCTTTATAAGTCTTTCTTTCGAAAATTAAAAAAAGATAACAAAAAAAAAGAAAATTCAAAATCAGAAAAAAGATTTAGTTTATTTCCTTTATTCTTAATCTTCCCGAACTACGCAAGATCTGATTCATGTTCCCACATGATACGTAGGCAACCCACATCAGGTTCGATCAACCATTAAAAAAAATGAAAAAATGAAAAACAAAAATGAAAAAAATGATGATGATAATAATAAGGACCGATTGAGTCCATTCTAACGTGTCTTGTTTTGAATTGTGAAGAAAGTTTGAGTTTGTTGGTTTGTGGTAAGCTGAGAACACAAAATCCAAAGGAAAAAATGACAACTGACATCGAAGCTGTTGCAAGCAGTCATGAGACTCAGGGTCAGAGGGTTCAACAAGAGTCTACTGCGGTTGAGGAAAATAGAGTACTGAAATAAAAAATGACTGAAATGTGTCAAGCATGGGCCAACGGCCAAGGACCGCCCTTTTCCTCTCATGGTTTCCCAGAGTTCACACCCATCTCGACTACTGCCATTTCGATCTCATTGTATGATCAATCATATCCACCTGGTTTCTGTCCTTATCCCAACTGTACGACTACAGCCGGAACTTCTGTTGCATGCTCTCAAAGTTTGCCATTGACAACCAATCAGACAACCACTACTGTTATGCTCGTCTTCACCATCCCACAGCCGACGGTGGTGCAGAGGAAAACTCATGAGTCACAATTTACTACCCAGCAAGAGCAGTACCACTCTCTTGAGTACCACTCGTACTTGTTTGATCTTCCCGCAAACATTGAGAAGCCTGCTCGAAATATGGCACAGGAAGAAATGATCCAAAGACTGAAAAGCTTACACCAACAGTTGAAAAACATGCAGGGCTTGGCAGGTTAAAAGAGTATTGCCTTCAAGGATCTATGTATGTTCCCCGATGTTCTTGGTTTCAAGATCCCCAAATTTGAAAAGTATGATGGACATGGAGACCCCATAGCCCACCTGAAAAGGTATTGCAATCAGCTAAGAGGTGTAGGAATAAATGAAGAATTTCTAATAGCTTATTTTGGGGAAAGCCTTACGGGAGCAGCCTCCGAATGGTTTATGGATAAAAATACCTCTCACTGGCATGTCTGGGATGACATGGCTCAGGCCTTTCTCAAACAGTTCCAATACAACATCGACACCGCTCCAGACCGCAATTCTCTTTCAAACCTGAAGACACCAACTGAAAGTTTCAGGGAATATGCCACTAAATGGAGAGAGCAAACGACTAGAGTTAAGCCACCCATGGATGACCACGAGCTAATCACTGTCTTCCTTCAGGCGAAAGAGCCAGATTACTTTCAAAACATGATGTCCGCAGTTGGCAAATCATTCTCGGAAGCAATCAAAATGGGAGAAATGGTAGAGAATGGCCTTAAGACAGGCAGAACTATAAGTCAAGCAGCTCTCAAAGCTGCAACTCAGGCTATCCAAATTGAGTCTATTAATTTTAGTGACACGAATGAGATGGATGAAGAAATCATGATGACATCAGGGTCAAGAAGAGGTCCTAGAAGAACATCTCAAAGGTATGACCAGCCTCGTCTATTTTTTGATGATTCCCCTGAGCACTACTATCCACCTCAGAACCCATAATACTCTGTTGCTCCACCTCAGTATGTTATCCAGCCACCAAGACACCCCAGAAGGCAAGCACCAGCACCGCAAAGTCTCCCCCATCCTCCACAAAATTTTCAAGTGCCCTGTTACCCACATCCAAGCCAAGGGTATAGAGGGGAACAAAGGTTGAAAAATAATTTTATGCCAATAGGAGAGTCCTATGCAAGCTTATTTGAGAAGTTAAAGCATTATGACATTATTGCACCCATTCCTCCAAATCATGTGGACCCACGTGCAAGAAGCTTTGACCCTTCTAAAAAGTGTGAATACCATTCCAATGCCCAGGGGCACAATGTTAAAAGCTGTCGGGATTTGAAAAGAGAAATAGAAAGGATGATGCAGGAAAAACTAATTGTGATCCAAGACCGTGACACCCAAAATATCAGGCAGAATCCTTTACCTGGACATGATGATGCACACTTTGTGGGGATGATGTGTGGTGACATAGAATATGAGAATCCTCTCGAGAACTTGCCGACTGAAATTGGAGAAGGCCATGGTGATTTTGATGAGCAAATTTGTGGATAGATGTCAAGCTTAGCATTGAAAAGTCATTCCCTCGTCACAAAAAAGAAATCTTGGTAGCTTGTTTTGATATTTTTTCTATTATCTAGGTTATTTCAGGGTTGTGATCCAAATTTTATTAGTTTTATTGAGTCAAACCTTCTATCCCTCTATTCTGTTTGTGTGAGTCTTATCTGTCTGGTTTTGTTGCTATTTTTGTTAGCCAGGTTATTTGAGGGATGTAACTCGGATTTTCGGTTGTTTGTCTTGTTGTTTACTCAATGAAATACAGTTTGTCCTTTTGTGTCATTCCATCCTTAGTTCTTTTCCCGCTAGTTCTAGTGATATGACATGCATGCGGAATTTTTGGCTAGATCTTATAAAATTGATTTAAGCTTGAATCGGATAACTGAGAACAAGACATTTTTGAGGATGAATAAAGAGTTGAAATACTTGGGAATTAAGGTCGAGTAAAATTCACCTTTAAATCATTATGAGGATCGGGCTTGAGGATGTTTAGTCAATTGAAGCTTGGTCGAGAGTTTGACATTAATGGATGGAAAGTGTCTTTCGACCACGACACACCAAGAAGATAGATATGTTCATCATTGGTATGATCACAAAAAGATAATATGTTTGGCTTTCTCGAGGCTGGGAGGCTCTTTTTCTGCTACCCAAACAGTTTTACCATTTGTTACCCCTTTTGGGCCTATGTTATTTTCTTTGACCACCCTCTTTTGGAATCAAGTTTAGAGTCAAAAGTCCAAACAAAAAAAATGAAAAAAAATAATAACAATAAAAATCCATGCCCCAAGAGTACAAACTGGGGCAGCTCTTTGAAAGTTCAAGTGAAAAAAGAAGAAGAAGAAGAAGAAGAAGAAGAAGAAGAAGAAGAAGAAGAAGAAAAGAACTGTCGAAGGTCCGTGCCCCCCAGAAGATAGAAACTAGGGCAAACAAAAAAAAAAAGAAAAAGACAAAAAAGAGAGAAAAGGAAAAAAAGATAGAGGAACAGAAAGAAAAATTATAGTTAGGTCAGATGTATAAACTACGTTCGACCTGATTCCTTTAATAAAAGGATACATAGCAGCCTTATACGGTTCGGTCCAACCAAATAAGAATTCATAAAAAAATCCAGTATCTAAAACTGGGGCATGGGTTTGTTTTAGTTTTTGAAAGAGTCGATTCCAAGAGTTGTAAGTGTACAACCCATCATGCTAAGTCTACTTTGAGCCTTCATGCAATCCTTTCTTTCCAACCCTATCCAAAAACCTTCCAAATCAAGACCTCCCAATAAGATTTCAAGAATGCCAAGAGAAGTATGCAATGAGCAATGGTTGTCACACAACATAGAACACTGTCAAGTTGCTCACAGAAAAAAAGAGTGAAAGAAGAAAATGAGAGAGTCTTGCTAGTGAAAACCTTCACGGGCACTGTAAGGCGACGGTAAGCAGAGATGAAGAAATGAGAGAGACTTATTGGTGAAAACCCCTCGGGGCACCACCAGTCGAAAGTGAGTCGTGAAGCTGATGCAAAGATTCGTCACGAATAAGCCCAACTTCAAAGGTCATAAGACTGGTAAAAGAGAAGATTGGATCAATTTGATAGATCAGGCCGTTAAGTCCAAAATGCATGCCATGATCATTAAGACTAGTTATAGAAGAAAAAGAAAAAAGAAAAAAAACCCCTTCCTTCTATCCTTCACGACATGGGCATTTCTTGTTAATATTGTTTCTTTGCATCATTGTGTCCTTCACTCTAAGTCAGTCCTTGTCAAAACAAGCAAGAAAAGATTTCAAAATCTGCTACCAGCTTTTCAGTTGCACAAAGTAAATTTGGCCAGCACACTCAGTTGTTACTGTCAATGTAACGACCCGACCGATCGTTTTGAGCTCTAGCATGCCGTTCAGCAGTTTGAGGCCATGAACAGCTTCATTTCAGGTATTATGACTTGTACGCATGGTTGGAATTGAATTTCGGGAAGTTCAGAGTTGATTTGGAGAGAGAATTCTCGTTTTGGAAGCTTTAAGTTGAAAGAATTGACTAAGATTAGATTTTTGAGTAAACAACCTCAGAATCAGGATTCGAAGGTTCCAGCAGGTTCGTATGATGATTTCGGACTTGGGCGTATGTCCGGATCAGGTTCTGGAAGACCCAAAAATATTTTGGCACCTATTGTGGAAGTTAGCATTTTTGGAAGAATTTCATAAGTTTGGGTGAAGGTGCATTTCAGTGTTATCAATGTCCGTTTGGGATTTTGAGTCTGGGAATAGCTCCTTATAGTGATTCTGGTGTTGGGAGCGCGATCGAAAGTGAATTCGGAGGTCCGTGGGCCATTTTGGAGTCATTTGGCCAAAGATAGAAGTTTGAAGGTTTTTGAGAAGTTTGACCGGAAGTGGACTTTTTGATATCGGGGTCGGATCCAATTTTGGAAGTTGGAGTAGGTCCGTAATGTCAAATATGACTTGTGTGCAAAATTTGAGGTCAATCGAACGTGATTTGATAGGTTTCGGCATCGAATGAAGAAGTTTGAAATTCTAAAGTTCATTAAGCTTGGATTGGAGGTCGATTCATAATTTTAGCGTTGTTTGATATGGTTTGAGGCCTCGAGCAAGTCCGTAATGTGTTTTGGGACTGGTTGGTATGATTGGTTGGGGTCCCGGGGGCCTCGGGTGAATTCCGGATGGTTAACGGATCAAATTTGGAGATTTGAAGAAGGATCGCAACAGCTGGTATCTGGTGTAACCGCACCTGCGAGTTGTGGCCGCAGGTGCGGAGCCGCAGAAGCGGCCTGGGAGATCGCAGGTGCGGAATGGGCAGCCAAGGGGAGGACCGCAGATGCGGGTCTTTTGGCGCATCTGCACAACCGCAGAAGCGTGGGACAGACCGCAGAAGCGGTTGTAGGCCCTGAACTTGGGACCGCAGAAGCGGCACGTGAGCCCCAGAAGCGGTTGCCGCAGGTGCGGCTTGTGCACCGCATGTGCGGAAGGAATGGAGGCAGTGTGTTCTTTTATGCTCGGGAGAAGGTCATTTTTCTCCCATTTTCATTTGGTGTGGGTGACTTTGGAGAGCTTCAAGTGGGGATTTTTCATCATCAACAATAAGGTAAGCTAACCCCACCCATCTTGAGTTAAATATATTGATTATATATGGATTTTAGCATGTAAATTAGTGGAAAACTTGGGGTTTGAGGGAAAACCTAGAAAGTTTGTATTAATGGATTTGACCACGATTTTGACATGAAATTAAGAGTCAATCATATATTTGAGTTCGTGGAGTTATGGGTGTGAGCACGTGATTTTTGCCTTAAGCAAATTATTCCAAAAGTTTCAAATAAAATAATTTCTTTATTATTTTACAATTTTTGTAAATTTTGTGTTAATTGGTTGCATGATAATTCATATGAAAATAGAAAAAATATGCATTTGCGTTTAGGGATTTAATTTCACATTTTAGTATTAACTAGTATTAATTTGTTTTAGAACAAAATAGGAGGAAAATAACAAAAATAACATTTTTGCATTCTTAGTTTAAATTTGTATTAGGTTGCATAATTGTTAGAGTCAATTTATTTTTGGATTTTAGTTTAGCATTTAATAAAATCAAAAGATCATAAAAATACAAAATAAAAAACAACAAATTGAATAAAAAGAAAATTAAAAGAAAAAGGGCTGTTGAATTGAGCCCAATGTAGAAGTCACCCACCCAGGCCCAAAATTAAATCAACCCCAAGCCCAATCCCAAATATTACCCAACCCCACCCGGTCCAACACCATCTTAAGCAAAACGACGCAGTTCCGGCAAGCTCAATCTCAGCCCTTCACTTCTTTTGATCCAACGGTCCACAACCTTCCTTGGTTAATTATTAAACGGTCGGGAATATTAATTAAATCGAAAGACCGTCTCTCTCTTCCTCGTATCTCCTCTGAGCTTCGCCGGAACCCTACCGCCGGTGAACGTTACTTAGGCCAATGGCTCCCAAAAACACACCCTCACACCGTCTTAATCCTCTCAACACGAATCCATGATTTATTCCTCTCAAATCCCACTAGTTTTGCTCAAACAACCCAAACCCTAGCCGCCGCTGGCGAACGCCGGTCACTCCAACACCTCCCAAATTAACACCCCAGTATCCTCTCTTCCTCCTCTACCCAACCCCCATAGCCACTTGTCTCGAATTTGGCCGGAAAGGCTCGAATATTAGTTTTTAATTCTCCGGCCAAAACCCTAAAACGACCAAAGTGCATGCAATTGGCATCAAAGGATCCCTGGGCTTTTCTCGTGAGGATTTGAGTGTCATTAGAGCCAAGCGTCATCAGAATTGAAAAACAAAATCAGTAAGCCTTTTTCCTTTTTGATTATTGAATTCTTCTCTTGTTTAAAGTCTGTTTGTTTTAGCTTCAAATAGGATATTTTCCCCGCCACCAATTGCTCTTCATGATACTTAAATTAGGGTTCTAGGGTTTCAATTTAACTTTTGTTTTGTTCGGGTCATGATTTGTTTTGATTCTGGATTTGATTTGACTCTGTTAATTGTTACTAATTTGGTTTAGTTAATTGATTGAATGCATATAGATTGGTTTCATTTATTTTTATCTTAGTTTTAGATTCCATGTGTTTTAATAATGGTTTAGTAGTTTTAGTTTCTGTTTTTTGTGTTTAATCTTGAGTTGTTAGTCTAGATTCTAGGGTAATTTGGTTTTCAGATTTATCACTCTGTTTGATTCATTAATTGATCTTGTTTGAATTTCAAATTTATTATAAATTGGTGTTAGCTAGGGTTAATTGGTTTAATTGGAAATTGGTTTGTAGTTATCAGAATTTTCGTTAGACCATTGGTTAGGCCTTAATGAATTTAAGTTTCAGGTTAAATTGGTTAGATGTAACTGATTAAAATAGGCTGGTAAATTCTAAGTGATGGTTGAGGGTATTTTAGGGATCAAAAAATTGGGATGTTTTGCCAAAATAGCAATTTCAGAATTTAGATAAGGCTAATATAGACTTTTAGATAAGAAAAACCCTGCAGTAACATAAATTAGAAGCCTCTAGAAACTTCTAGATAGGGGTTCAAGCTAGATTTCAGAAAATTCAGGGTAGTTACTTGCAACACAAGTTAAAAACTGAAGGACCAAAACTGAAAATAAATAGGGATTAGAAAGAAAGATAAAAATCTGATTGAGGCCCCTAGTTTTGCCTATAAAAGGCATCATAAATGCCTTGTTTAAGAAGTTGGGAGCTCCAAAAAAAATTCCCCCCAAAATCCTTTCCCTTTCAATTTCAGATCTGATTTGAAATTCAAACCCTCAAAAATCCAAAAACAATAAAAATCAATAGAAAAATACAAAAATATTACTGTTCTATTAAACCTTTAAGAGAATTTTCAATTTTAAGCTGCTGATTCACACTTTCTGAGTTCAATTTTGGTAGTTGGAGGTTCCAGAAGTAACCTGGTCTAATATCAAGCAATTTTGGGTTCAATAGACTGGTTTGCTTGAGTTTTGAGTTTGCTAGAACATTTTAGGGTAGTTCAAGTCTATGTGGATGCATTTCAATTGATTTGTGGACGTGTGTTTGGATTTTTGCTTGGTCTTAAATACCTCCTGATAGCTGGACTGATGTTGTGGCTGCTGTTGAGTTCATTGCTTGTTGCTGACTTTATTTTCTCCTACTGTAATTTCAAAACCAGGTACACTTCTTATCCTGATTGTATTGGAGCTGATTCAACATGGAAATTCAATAAAATAACCTCTCATTTGTTTCTGAAAGCTATGGCTACTGATGCGTGTAGTTTATTTGATTAGTATAGTTTAAATTCTGATGTTTATATATATTTGACTGTATGATTGAGACTTTTGGAACTAATGATTTGTAGAATTTATTCATTAGTGTTGTAGGTTAGTTTAGTATCATATTCACTTAGATTTCGTCGCTATTTAGATTAGATTCACATGGTTGTTATTCAGATTACATTGTTATATTGATTGGGATTGTATGAGATTTAGTTGAGTTTTCTTTTCCTTTGCATAATCATGTAATTAAAGGCTTAGAAGTAACAAATTCAAAAAAAAAAACTAATTTTAGTTCAGGACAAACAGTGCTGCCGTTTAAATGTTTAAATGAGGGTCATAGATGTAAAATGAATTAGGAAAGTAGTTATTTTGGCTAATTAGGAAATTAGTTATTTTGGCATACACAATTCACTTACAAAAACACATATAATCTAAATTTCAGATGTAACTTAAAAATGCCTCTCGTATTTCAATAGCTATTTTATTTGTTAAAATTGTCCATTCCTTTGTTAATGATCTTACATGCTAAATCACCATTAATTAGCACACACATCATCATTAACTTTAGTGTAGCTTTAATTCACATTATCGGACCAAACCGGGCCCAATGCTTGGCCCAGCTGTTCCATGGGAGACCAAATATATTTACTGGCAAAATAGATTGGATGTTAGTAAGGCCCAAGTCATGGCAGTTTCATATTAATCTGAATTGGGCCTGGTACACCTGGAAATTGGTATACCTGGGCCAGGTCTTTAAGGCCCCAAAAGCTCCCTTGAATCAGAAAATCATTAAAAATTGTATTAAGCATATTTATGAATTAATTGGCCTTTTAGAGACAAATAACAAAAATAAAAAATTTTAGTCTGCTATGAGACGAGCCTCGCCAAACAAATATACAAATTGTGGGGCCCTCATTAATTACTTAATAAAATACTTAGAAATTCGGGACGGGCCGTTTAGCAAATTTCACGGCCTTCCCAAGAGATAACAACGCGTTAGTCTCTTTAGACGCGATTTTAATAAAATTACATTCCTAAACTCGGGTGCACATTTATGTGACCCGAATCCAAATCTCAACGGAGTCAAAATGTGTCGACAACCACGGGCGCACTGGTGCGACGTGGTTCGAGACGCGTTTTCACGACGTTGCAATTCTTATTAAAATAAAAATAAAAGCGGGTTACTAATAAAAGGCACATAAGTTAGAACATGTTTTGAAATCAGATGAAATCAAATACAACAGTTGAGCGACCGTGCTAGAACCACGGAATCTGGGAATGCCTAACACCTTCTCCCGGGTTAACAGAATTCCTTACTCGGATTTCTGGTTCGCGGACTGTTAACAGAGTCATAATTTCCTCGGTCGGGATTCAATCGGTGACTTGGGACACCATTAATCTCCCAAGTGGCGACTCTAAAATCTTAATAATCAAATCCCATTCCGATTGTCCTTTATGTGGAAAAACTCCTTCACGCCCTCGCGGGAGTAGTGCAAAAAGGAGGTGTGACAATGGGTAAACTTTATCTTCGAAAAATTTCGAAATCCGGGCACGTGGGCCCGAGGGCAATTTTGTTAACTTGTCGATCGGGGTTAGGAATTTGTTATAAATTGGATCGTAATGGGTAATTGAACATATATTAATGGATTTGCATAATTATTGGCTAGTTTTGGAGCATTGTACATCGATTCGAGTCTTCGGAAGGGCGTGGGATGCCGGTTATGGAGTTTCGGGGCAAGGTGAGTCTCCTTTCTAACCTTGTAAGAGGGAATTGTCCCCATAGGTGAATTAATTGAATATGTGCTGCTAATTGTGGGGGCTACATACGTACGAGGTGACGAGAGTCCGTGCGTAGCTACTATTATGCTTATGTCCGGGTAGTCTAGGACCCAGAAGCATGCTTACTTGTAATAAATGCAACCTTTTTGACAAATATAAAAATGCTTAAACATATCAAACGTGTAAATGAATTTCTAAAAGACTAGATATCATTTCTTGACTTTTAAAAGAGAAAGTTTCCTTTTCCTGAATAATTGCTCCTTGATGAATTATTGATTTGTCTGTTTGAATGTGTTTATCTATTGTGGAACGGGCCGAACGCCTCGGCAGATTAAATAGATGCATCTATGGTTCGCGCCATTCGACCCTCTGGCAGTGCACATTTTATATATTGTTGGATCGGGCCGTACGACCTCGGCATGATTTGTGCATGCTTGTATTGCTTGCCTTGAAATTTATTGAAGTTGATATTGCTTCTTCCCGGCTTGAGAATATATGTATAAATGATGAAAAAGGAAATTTGGAAATTTCGCATAAAAGAAAGAGTTGTTTACTTTCTTCACTCTATTGAATTATAATCATGTTTATATAAATCATCGATTTGTCATATTATTGATGTACCATTATTGGACCACTAATAAGTGTCGAAGTCGACCTCTCGTCTCTACTTCTTTGAGATTAGGCGGGATACTTACTGAGTACACGTTGTTTTCGTACTCATGCTACACTTGCTGTGCATTTTTGTTGCACAAGCACATGCATCTCTAGCGGCCTAGTGGGCGTAGCAGCATTGTTGATACGGAGACTTAGGTGAGCTGCACTTCTCGAGATGACCCGTAGCAAGCAGAGTCTCTTTCAGATTTCCATATTTACTTTCTGTCCTATTTGCATTCCGGGCAGTTGTTGTATTATATTGTTTCCTAGAGATAGCTCATGCACTTGTGACACCGGGTTCTGGGATGTCTATGGGATTATTCAGTATTTTGAAATTGTTAAAGATATTAGCATTCATTTAGTGGAACTTATTATTTATTGTTTAAATGTATAAAAGAAGTGATTCGAAAATATTTAAAATAGTGTTGGCTTGCCTGGCAGTGGTGTCCGGCGCCACTACGACCCTTAGTGAAATTTTGGGTCGTGACAGTCAACATGCCTTGAGGAATTCATGCAAAGGCTCCCCCAAAAGACTCTTGTCAGCCAACTTAGCGCAAACAAAGATAAATTGTGATTCTCTCTGACAGACAAATTGCTCAAAAGTAGGAAGTCATTCAAGATATCAGAAAAGGTCACATAAGTAAAGATCTCCAATTGGGATAAGGTTGATTGAGCCGCAAATACAAATGGTACTAGGTGTGAAACAATCAGAGTTGTTGCAGAACAAAAGTCTCTCGAGACCGATTCAAGCTGATCGAGCAAAAGCCAAGCTGCTCTAGACTCAAGGTAACAAACCGACCACCACTTTAACTGACAAAATTTTCTTTGTTTGAATAGGAACAAAGCAGTGCAAGGAAAGTGGTTTCAAAAAAAAAAGAGAAAAAAAAGAGAAAAGAAGAGAAGAGAAGAGCCGACAAAGGGAAGTTTCTCAAATCTTTGCCTTTATTTGTCTTGCTGATGTGCATAAAATATTGCCAGTGCTCTTCACATTTTTCCTCCTAGGATAAAAAGCCCTAGTCTGATGGATTTTCTCCTAATAAAAATCTTAGTCTGATGAATTTTTCTCCTAAGATAAGAAACATAGTCTGATGAATTTTCTCCTAGGATAGAAATCTTAGTCTGATGAATCTTTCTCCTAAAATAACCGGAAAAAAAGGACCTGATGAATTTTCTCCTAGGATGGAAATCTTAGGCTGATGAATCTTTCTCCTAAGATAGAAGACCTAGTCTGATGAACTTTCTCCTAGGATAGAAATCTTAGTCTGATGAATCTTTCTCCTAAGATAACAAAAAAGACCTATTCTGATGAATCTTTCTCCTAGGATAAACGTCTTAATCTGATGAATTTTTCTCCTAAGATAGAAGACCTAGTCTGATGAACTTTCTCCTAGGATAGAAATCTTAGTCTGATGAATCTTTCTCCTAAGATACCAAAAAAAAAAAATAGAAAAAAGAAAAGAGACCTAGTCTGATGAACTTTCTCCTAGGATCAAAATCTTAGTCGATGAATTTTTCTCCTAAGATAGAAAACCTACTCTGATGAATTTTCTCCTAGGATAAACGCCTTAGTCCGATGAATCTTTCTCCTAAGATAACTGTCGCGCCCCCTTTTTCTCGCGAAATCGGGTTTATGACATTTGGGGAGGACAACTCATTCCTTTTGGGAATTGGGTTTGATTTAAAGAGTCGCCACCTAATGATTGGGGTGCATTAGGACACCAAGGAGATTTGATTTGAGTAACCAGAGATTGGGTGAGGGCTTGAAATTATTCTAAGGGGAAGGTGTTAGGCACCCCTCAGAATCCCTAGTGTGGTTCCCGGCCAGACTATTATTGTGAATTTGGGTACAATTATCATATAGACAAATAGGGCTCAAATAAGAGGGAATTTCATCACATAAAGGTTTGAAAGTAAACAAGGTTTGAAAGAATAATTAAAAAAACACTGATTTTTAAAAATAAAGAGTTAAAATGCTGAAAAGAAAGAAATAAAGGGAAAGGGGTCCTAGGTTTATTAATAATATGGATCACCCCACACAATGCTCGATAATCACTCCTCAATGAGGGGCTACACGTGATATTATCGCGTGGTCGTCATATCCATATCTACCCTTCCCACCCCGTTAAGGTATTAAAGCGCGAAATGGTCTCGTTTACCTATTGCATGCTACTACCCGTCCCAATCCTATCAGTCCCGGAGGCATGATGACTATTAATCCTACAGGGAAGGGATGTTTGGCTTATTTGTGGTTTCGAAGGCAAAAATTCTAAGGCGACATACAAAATATGTATAGCAAGTTGGGGGAAAGAACATAACAAGTAGAGGCTCAGATATACCTCCTTGAACAAAGAAACACGTAATTAGCATGACTCACACATACTAGTTAAGGTCTGATTAAGTACTAAACGTACAAGAGCTTAAAGGTTGAGGCAGACTGATTTATTACACAATTCAGATAAGAAGCCCGAATCAGGCCTGCCAGCTGGTTGTATTTATTAACAAAACTGATTTAATTTATAACTTTACCCTAAGGCTTGCCTAAGTGTTGGAAAGGATCCTATAGGCATGGTATCTATTGAGTTCAGAAAGCAACGAAATAACAGGGTTTAAAATAAACTGGACGCATACTGATTAAAAGAGGAGTCAGATTTTTGAAAGAAAGGCCAGTTTTTAACGAAGATTATAAATTCTACAGCTAACAGTACGCGTTGTTACTGATTTTAGTTCCATATGTGAATGAAGCGATTCAGATTCGATTAGGAGTTCCTATAGACATGCTTTCTACGCGTAGTTGATTTTGAACATGGTATAGAATGCAGAAGATTCGTTTTAAACTTATGAACATGATATCTAGGTGCTGAATTTTGTTTAAGACCTATGAACATGATATCTAAGTGCAGAAATTATTTGAGACCTATGCACATGATATCTAAGTGCAGAAATTATTTAAGACCTATGAACATGATATCTAAGTGAATGATGGGCATACAAAATTCAGAAGGACCTATAGGCATGATTCTATGTGCATATGCAGAATTCAAATTCCTATAGACATGGTATCTACCCTTTGCATACGTAGTTACCCGTCCCTTTTCACTAACCATCCCCAAGAGTTTATTACAAATTATTACAACCCGGAATAAGGTAAAAATACATCAGAAAAATATAAATAAAAGTACAACTAAGGAGAGCCTGATTCAGACTTCATGTCTGAAATATGAGGTAAATCAACTCCAAGAGATCATGATCCAAAGCCTTTCTCCCATTTGAGTGTGTTAAAGTTCCCTAAGAGCCTCAAAAGGGACTCCGGGCGATGCTCACACTCACATGCATTATCTGATTGGGGATGAGTGCAGTGTGAAAAGGCCATCCCTCAAGTGTCCAAGTTCAGAGGGAACTCAAAGGGTCCCAAGGCAAGGCTCACAAGAGGGGGGCAGAACTTAAAGGCTAAGAAGGTGTGCAAGTGTAGATCAGAACACTAAAAGGGAAAAAGAGAGGGAACCGGCTACAAATAAGTACACACAAGGGGTTCAGGGGAATAGGGAGATTGTAAAGAGCCTATTGCTTAGGCAAGGGCAGACTCTAGGCATGCCCAGCAATGAAGAGTGCTAGCACACCTATAAGCCTGCCAGAACACATGTTATTAGAGGCTAGGATCCCAGGGGATCTAAGTGTTTTGGATTCATAGTAGAGCAGGCAGAAAGAAATCAGTGTGCTAGAATGAGTGTTGAACTATACATAAGCAGTAAATAGGGATACAAAAGCAGTAAACAAACACATTGTTGTGGTGTTGAAACTTAAATCAGGACATACCAGTTTCAAAGAATCAAATAGAGAGAAAGCAAGCAACAGGTCTTGTAATAGGCCACAGTATAAGCAAATGAGAGAGAATACTTTTGAGTGTGAGTATAAGTTCAGAAAACTATGAGTGATCCGGGTTTGTTAATGAAAGAGTCGTGTACTTATAGTGTGAAAAAACAGGCAGAAATAAGGTAAGAAAACAATTAAGGAACTGGGTATCAATTAAAATCAATCAGTACAAGACTTCCTTTAATTAAGGAATTCAGACTTAAACGGTAATGAGCAAGAAAGTTATTTAAGGGAAGAGATCAAACAAGTATCTTGTGCCAAGTAGGCAATTAGGGGTAAATACATAAGAAATTACTTAAGGACAGAACTTTGAAATACACGGTTACATAAATAAGGTAAGAAAAAATCAATTAGTAGACAGTAAATCAAGGATCAGAGATTTTGTAATCACTGGTCCATGAATGAACCAAGTCAGAAAAGCTGAGGAAAGTTTTAACTTAAATCGAATCACAGGGAAATCAGCAACCAAGGAAAGAAATCAATCAAACCTATACAAAAGGAAGCCTGAAATTAATCAAAATTGAAAGCCATTTTAGAGGGAAGTTCAGCACATATAAAGAGCATACAAACATGCTAAGCTGAATTTAGGGCAAAGAAAAATGTCATGTCATTGCAAAATCAGTAGGTAATAGGCTATAGGATCATGGTAGTCACATAGGTTAGCAATGTAGAAGAGAGATAGTATCAAATAGCATACAAAAAGTCAAGTGTGAAGACCTTAGAAGAGTTTAGTGGAGAATCAGAATCGCTTAAAAAAATAAAGGTTGAAACAAAGATTTCACGACTCAGTTGAGCGACAGATGAAACAAATTCAGAAACTCAAAATAGGTCCAAAGGAGTTAGGGTTTTTGAAATCAAACAAGTTCAAAGCAAATCACACAACCAATGGTCTCAAACTCGGATGAACCCCCAAATTCTAGGGTAAAACCATCAATAGAGTGCAAAGATGAGAGGATAAGTAATCAAGGAAAAAGATACTAATCAAAACAGGTTCAGAGGTCTCAGAAAGGAACTGAGACCTTTAACATGCTCTTTCAGTAGCAGGAACTTATGAGAAGCATAGAACAACATGTGAAACACAGTAGCGGAATTCAAGGAAACAAGGTAGAAGAACTGATAAGAAACCTAATGGAAGAAATTAATAAGAACAGTAGGAGAAGCATATTAGAAGAAACTTAACTAGAACAAAGTAGAGAAACATATAAAGAACACAAAAAAAGAAAAACCCTAAATCGGAAAAATATAAAGGTTTTGAAAGCATAACTTTTGAATGAAATATCAAGAAATCGTTTAAAATTTAGGGAAAACACGGATCTAGAACAGATCTAATGAAAAATAGAAGAACCTCAAAAACTAGGGTTTCAGAGGAACCCAAACGGTGAGAAAGGCTTGGATAGTTGTTGATCTAAGCAGGAGGAGAAGCATATTAGAAGAAACTTAACTAGAACAAAGTAGAGAAACATAAAAAGAACACAATAGAGAAACATATAAAGAACACAAAAAAAGAAAACCCCTAAATCGGAAAAATATAAAGGTTTTGAAAGCATAACTTTTGAATGAAATATCATGAAATCGTTTAAAAGTTTAGGGAAAACACGGATCTAGAACAGATCTAATGAAAAATAGAAGAACCTCAAAAACTAGGGTTTCAGAGGAACCCAAACGGTGAGAAAGGCTTGGATAGTTGTTGATCTAAGCAGGAGGGGTCGAAGCCAGGCTCGAAACAACCATGGCTTGCCGGAGCAAGGCCGGAGATGGCCATAAAACTTGAATCAACAAGGTCTGGACCTAGCTTCTTCGTGGTCAGGCCTCAAAATGTCAGCAACCAAGCGTGTGGGAACCATAGAAGGCGGGTAGGTGGTGAGACCACCATAGATTCAGGCCAGGAGGTGGCCGAAGAAGGTGAGTGAAACTCATCGGAGCGGAGGGGAAGGGGGAAGGTTCTAGAGAGAACCAGAGATAGAGAGATAGGGACGAGTGAGGAAATGAGAGGGGTCTTGGGGGTCGTTTGGTTTAATTTGGTAAGGGCGGATCTAGACCGTTGATCAAAATTGATTAACGGCCAAGATTTAATCCGGGTTGGGTCGGGTAGATTTAGGATTGGGCTTGGGCCTTTGGGTTGTTTTAATTTGGGTTGGGTATTGGGTTTAATTAGGCTAAATTAGAAGGCCAAATCTGGCTATAAATTAAATAGCCATTTTTTCCCATTTAATTTATAAAAAATAGTAAATAAATTTCTGAAAACTAATTGAAAGCACTAAAATGATTTATAATATATAGTTACTAATTTAAAAATATAAAATACCATTTTATAAATATGAGACGAATTTAAACCTAAAAAATGGCTAATATTGCAATTAGGCAATTTTATCCTAAAATACTAAAATAAATTTGTAAAAAAATGTGTAAAAAATATCTCAGTTATATTTTAGCATAAACATGAAAATCCAATAAACGAATCACCAAACATGATAATTTTGGGGACAATTATTGGTTTTTCTTAACAAAATAGGGCAGTAAATTGATTTAAAAATCTTGGAAAAAATTAAGGATAAATAATGAAACCTTGGGATATGCTTATATATGCATATATAGATTATTTTGAAGGTATTTTGCATATTTAAAATACGGGAAAAAATTGGGTATCAACAGCTGCCACTCTTTACCCGGGAAGGATGAAAGAGTTGTCGGGTAAAGATATGATGGCCAATTTTGACCGAATGAAATGGTTTGAAGAGGTTTGGCCTCGCTCTGGCTTCTGAGCTGCCTACATATCCCTGACCTTACAGGAATCAGGCCATATGTAGTTCAGGATCCATCGGCGGAGTATGCCGATGGAGACCTTTCAAGAACGGACGCAGTATTCAGGTTGGGATGAATGGTTAAGGTCTAATAGGGCTGCGGGAACTGGAGCGGGACTGCTCCTGCTGAGATAGTCGTTGCTTGCCGGTTTACCTGCAAATAAGCAATACAAGCATATGTTGTGCATAAATTTAAACGTGATGCAAGTTCCCGTCGGACCATGAATGCTGTCTTTGGACGGTTAGGATGACGTCCTCAGACCATGATGTCCTGGCCATGAAGCGTATAATAAAGGATTCGCAGGCCATGAAATGATGCTCTCGGGCTATGAGAATGATGCCTCCGAACCATGATGCCTTTGAATAATGATATGCAAAAGATTAAAGGGATATTCAGGCCATGACATGGCGTTCTCGGGCTGTGAGAATGATGCCTCCGAACAATGACGCCCTCAGATAATTTGGCGATCTTTCAGCGCATGAAATGCAGTAGGTGGCGATTTTTCAGCGCATGAAATGCAGTAGGTGGCGATCTTTCAGCCCATGAAATGCAGTAGGTGGAGATCTTTTAGCCATGCAAGCGTAAATAAAGTGGCGATCTTTCAGCCATGCAAGCTTAAATAAAGTGGCGATCTTTCAGCCATGCAAGCGTAAATAAAGTGGCGATCTTTCAGCCATGCAAGCATAAATAAAGTGGCGATCTTTCAGCCATGCAAGCGTAAATAAAGTGACAATCTTTCAGCCATGCAATATGCAGATGGAGACTGTGTTTAGTCTTGGAAGGCAGAATGGTAGCCTCATGCAATGCAGAAAATGCAGATGGAGAAATTGTTTAGTCTTGGAAGGCAGAACGGTAGCCTTATGCAATGCAGAAAATGCAGATGGAGACAGTGTTTAGTCTCGGAAGGCAGAATGGTAGCCTTATGCAATGCAAAAATGCAGATGGAGACAGTGTTTAGTCTCGGAAGGCAGAATGGTAGCCTTATGCAATGCAGAAAATGCAGACGGAGATAGTGTTTAGTCTCGGAAGGCAAAATGGTAGCCTTATGCAATGCAAAAATAGAATAAAATGGCAAATAGGGTTTCTTAGCTGATATCAGGTTGCGATATTGTGACTGCTGGGGACATTGCGATACAGGGAATATCGCCGGCGTGCGTGGATAGCAGATGCTGGTAAATGTATCAATTTTGAGAGTCGTATTCCTGAACAACGCTCGTCGCGTGAGTGTATAGTATGTCAGATGCTTTCGCAATCCAAGTGTCTGCATCCAAAGAAAAATCGTGAGTTCTGCAAAGGGGAGGTTAGTTCGTATCCCTGCTGGCCTTGCTTTACCTGTTCGGCTTTGATCAGGTGATACGGTGCGTATTATTGGGGGTAGCGTTGCTGAACAAAGCTATTTCGATAATAAACATGCACGAAGTTGTAAAAAAATGACATAAGTATATTTTTAAGAAACAACTTTTAGATGAACCGACGATTGTGACACGGCTCAAGACTTTGCGACCACTCTTGCTACGGAATTTTGAGGGTCCTCCTCAAAATTCTGCCCCAGTTTAACGGGTTGATGCTTCTGGCGGTTGCTTGCGATGATTGGCTGGAATTACTTCGGAATTTTGAGGGTCCTCGTCAAAATTCTGCCCCAAGTTCCAATTTCGGGGGGAAATGAAAATTTTATTGAATTGTGACCGAACCCATAAGGCTGCCTACGTATCCCCTCTTAAATGGGAATCAGGTCAGACGTAGTTCAAATTACATCATATAGGAAAGCATAAAGATTACACATAATAGCGCTTGACTGCGTCTGAATTGATTGGTTTCGGCCAAACTTCTCCGTCCATTTCTGCAAGTATAAGGGCTCCTCTTGTCAGAACCCGGTGAACCATGTATGGACCTTGCTAGTTGGGAGAGAATTTCCCTTTGGCTTCATCTTGATGCGGGAAGATTTTCTTTAATACCAGCTGTCCTGGTGTGAACTGTCTTGGCTTGACTCTTTCGTTGAAGGCTCTGGACATTCTGTTCTGATAAAGCTGACCATGGCAAACTGCATTCATTCTTTTTCCATCTATAAGAGCTAGCTGTTCGTAACGACTCTTCACCCATTCTGCGTCGTCGAGCTTAGCTTCTTGTATGATCCTTAAGGAAGGAATTTCTACTTCGGCGGGAATGACTGCTTCTGTACCATAAACCAACATATAGGGGGTTGCCCCAGTTGATGTACGGACTGTGGTGCGATGCCCCAATAAAGCAAATGATAGCTTCTCGTGCCACTGCTTATGCTTCTCTATCATTTTCCTTAGTATCTTCTTGATATTCTTATTAGCGGCTTCTACGGCTCCGTTCATCTGAGGCCTGTAGGCTGTAGAATTCTTGTGTTTGATCTTGAAGGTTTCACACATAGCTTTCATTAAGTTACTGTTGAGGTTGGAGTCGTTATCAGTAAGGATCGACTCTGGAATCCCGAATCGACAGACAATACGGTCGCGGACAAAGTCTGCCACGACCTTCTTAGTCACTGCTCTGTAAGATGCTGCCTCGACCCATTTGGTGAAATAGTCAATTGCTACTAGGATGAACCTGTGTCCGTTGGAAGCGGCAGGCTCGATTGGTCCAATAACATCCATTCCCCAAGCGGCGAAAGGCCATGGTGAGCTCGTTGCATTAAGCTCGTTTGGAGGTACCTTTATCATGTCTGCATGTACCTGACAGCAGTGGCATTTTCAGACGTACGGGATGCAGTCCGTTTCCACAGTCATCCAAAAGTAACTAGCCCGGAGTATCTTCTTGGCTAATACAAAACCGTTCATATGTGGGCCGCAGGTCCCAGCATGGATTTCTTCTAGCAGTTTAGATGCTTCCTTTGCGTCGACACACCTTAGTAATCCCAAATCCGTAGTCCTCCTATATAGGATTCCTCCGCTGTGAAAGAAATTGTTAGAGAATCTTTGCAGTGTGCGCTTCTGAGTAGTATTTGCAAATTTTGGGTATTCTCCTTTTGTCAAATATTCCTTGATATCCTGAAACCAAGGCTTTCCATCCACCTCTTCTTCAACATGGGCACAATAAGCTGGCTGATCATGGATCTTTACTGGAATAGGATCAATGAAGTTTTTGTTTGGATGTTGTATCATGGATGACAAGGTAGCCAATGCACATGGTGCAGATACGGGAGTATCTTAGAGTTCTTGGTTACCCATTCTTCTCGGACCTGATGTATGAGTAAGTCTGTCTCTCCAATTACTAGCAACTCTTGTATGTTCATGTCAATGGCCATCTTGAGCCCTAAGATGCAGGCTTCATATTCGGCCATGTTGTTGGTGCACGGGAACCTGAGCTTAGCTGACATCGGATAATGTTGACCGGTTTCTGACACTAGGACTGCTCCTATTCCAACTCCTTTGAAATTCGCTGCTCCATCGAAAAGCATTCTCCACCCATCATAGGGTTCTGCAATGTCTTCTCCTATGAATGATACCTCTTCATCAGGAAAATACGTCTTCAGGGGTTTGTATTCTCCATCTACGGGATTTTCAGCAAGGTGATCTGCTAGTGCCTGTCCCTTGACTGCCTTCTGAGTTATGTAGACAATGTCGAATTCACTCAACAGGATTTTCCACTTGGCTAGCTTGCCGGTGGGCATGGGCTTCTGAAAAATGTACTTCAAGGGATCCATCCTTGATATGAGATAGGTAGTATAGGCACAGAAGTAGTGCCTCAGCTTCTGGGCTACCCACGTCAAAGCACAACAGGTGCGCTCCAACAGAGAATATCGGGCCTCGTACGGAGTGAATTTCTTGCTGAGATAGTAAATGGCTTGTTCCTTTCTCCCTGTTTCATCATGCTTCCCCAAAATGCAGCCGAAAGCTCCATCTAATTTTGTGATGTAGAGTAGCAAAGGTCTACCTGGATCAGGCGGGACTAAGACTGGTGGTGTTGATAGGTATTCCTTAATTCTGTCAAAAGCTTTTTGGCAGTCATTCGTCCATTCAGTAGCGACATCCTTCTTCAACATCTTAAAGATTGGCTCACAGATAACTGTAGATTGTGCTATGAACCGACTGATATAGTTGAGTCTCCCCAAGAAACTCATCACGTCTTTCTTGTTCTTTGCCGGTGGAAGCTCTTGGATAGCTTTGACCTTTGATGGATCCGGTTCTATTCCCCGGTGACTCACAATGAACCCAAGTAATTTTCTAGCAGGAACCCCAAATGCACACTTTGCGGGATTCAGCTTTAGGTTGTATCTCCGCAATTTGTTGAAGAACTTCCTCAAGTCTTCCATGTGATCGGTGGCCTTCTTTGACTTAATGATGATGTCGTCTACGTACACCTCGATCTCCTTGTGTATCATATCATGAAAAATGGTGGTCATGGCCCTCATGTAGGTGGCCCCTACATTCTTTAAACCAAACGACATCATCTTGTAGCAGTACATTCCCCACGACATAATGAAAGCCGTTTTCTCAGCATCTTCTTCATCCATCCAGATCTGATGATAACCAGCGAAACAATCCACAAATGATTGCAATTCATGCTTGGCACAATTGTCGATCAGGATGTGTATGTTTGGTAAGGGGAAATCGTCTTTCAGACTGGCCCAGTTGAGATCCCGGTAGTCGACACAGACTCTAACCTTTCCGTCCTTCTTTTGCATTGGCACAATGTTAGCTAACCATCTTGGGTATTCCACTACCCTGAGAACTTTGGCTTTGACCTGCTTTGTGACTTCTTCCTTGATTTTCAGACTCATATCTGGCTTGAACTTTCTGAGCTTCTATTTTACCGGTGGACATGTCGGATCAGTTAGCAGTTTGTGTACCACAATAGATGTACTCAGACCAGTCATGTCATCGTACGACCAGGCGAATATGTCCTCATATTCTCTTAGAAACTCGGTGTATTCCTTCTTTTCTGATGACGATAAGTGAACGCTGATTCGTGTTTCTTTGACATTCTCTTCATCTCCCAGGTTAACAATCTCAGTCTCGTCCAGGATGGATTTCGGCCAGTTCTCAAAATTCTCGACTTCCTTAACAATCTCTTCAGGTATGTCATCTTCCTCTGAGTCTATGTCTGTTTGTTGCGTTGTCTCATTGCATGTCACAGTCATTGGTTCATCAAGACAAGTAATAGTAATGCTGTATAAGTAAAGTAATGAGAGAAAATAATAAGAGTGTTGATTTATAAGAAAAATCAAAATGCTTTGATAAATTACAAAACAGTTTTGAAACATTGAAGATCTTATTGCGGAAATCAAAAATACGAAAGGGAAAAATTAACTAGTAAAATAAAAGATAGTGCATGATGCTTGTTCATCCTTGCTACCCCGAGGCTCGCCGGGCTCTGGTGGTTCTGAAGGTCCAGTTATTGAGGCTTGCTCCTCTGCTCACAGCCTGTATGGAAGGGCCTTCCTCCCCCTCCTCCTCGAAAATGACACAACAATCCATATCGTCGTCCTCCAGGAACAAATTCCTCACTGCTGCCAATGCTTCCTCTTCTTCTGACCCAAAGATAACTTCGGTCGGTTGGAAAGTCTGTTCCAGGCGTGGTATTGGCTTCTCCAATGGATAGTAAGGGTCGCGCCATAGTGGCGAACAATGGTTGAATTCCTCCCAAGTATACTCATATCCCAATCCGAAGGTGGTACCATGTTTCTTGAGTTTGATAGGCTTAGCGATTCCTTGGAGGTTCTTGCCAAGTCCCTTGCCAGGTTCATATCCGCTCCAATTCAATATGCTTTCAATTTTGTTGTCCCACCATTTGTCTTTATCAACGGCGTTGACCCGCTCGATGTGGTGATAAGTCTTCCCGCCTATCTTTCTTTTGCCTCCTATTGCCGGGACGGTCTGGCGACTGTATATGGGATTACCACCGTCATCGTTGTCGAGCCCCCTTTTCCTCGCGAAATCGGGTTTACGACATTTGGGAAGACAACTCTATTCCCGTTTGGGATTTGGGTTTTTGGATTTGAAGAGTCGCCACCTAATGATTAAGTGCATTAGGACACTAAGGTTTTTTTTTTGAGTTGGAAAACTAGAGTTCGGGTAAGGGCTAGAAATTATCTCGAGGGGAAGGTGTTAGGCACCCCTCAAGATCCACTAGTGTGGTTCCCGGCCATGCTATATTGTGACTTTACATGCAAACAAGCGTACAAGATAATTTCGCATAAAGACTGCAAGTAGGTATATATAACTATTAACAAGCATGCTGAAATTAAGGACTAGGCGGTCTCATAATTGTTTAAGAGAATGTATAAATGCAGGAAAGTAAACAAAGAAGTGAATAAGCAGAATTTTTCAGAGGAAGAGAATAGTGCAGGAAATTAAAGAGGAATTTGGTGAGTGAAACGAAAGCCAGATTTTCATTGATAAAATAATAACGAAGTTACGTAAGGAAAGGGGGTCCTAGGTTTTGTAATAAACATGGATCATCCACGCAACACTGGTAGCCAATCGTACGCATGGTGTTATCGCGTGATCATCATCTCCATGTCTACCCTTCCCCACCCCGTTACGGTATTAAACGCGAAATGGTCTCGTTTTACGTATTGCATGCTATTACCCGCCCCCATCCTATTAGTCCCGGAGACACTTAGGACTACTAATCCTAAAGGGTAGGATATTAGGCTGATTGGTTTCAAAGGACAAAAATCTAAGGCGACATACAAAACACATACTGCATGTTGGGGGAGAGCATATAAACATGTAAAGGCCCATGTACACCTCCTCAAACAAAACACATAAGTAGCATGACTTAAACATTATTAAGGTCTCAAAAGGATAGGGACTTTTACAGCGGTTAAAACTTGGTTTTAGAAAAAAGAAAGTAGTAACAATAATAGCACGATTCTGGGCAGAGATAGGTAACCCAGGGATTTGCAGACACAAAAAAAAAATCAGAACTCAGTAAAAGTAAATTGGTGCATCATTTTAGAATCTTTTTTAGCAGAGTTTGTTTTAAGGAAAAGCTGAGTAAACTTCAGAAAATCAAAACAAGAATAGGAACGGCAGAGTTTAAACTTAAGGAAGTTGGTGAGTTTTAGGCTAATAGACACACAACTGATCAGTTCTTATCGGGCCTAAGGTTTGCCTAGGCGTCGTTACACATTATCTGATTATTTATAAAGGAATGGACACACCTATTTGATTCTGATTTATAAAGGTACGCATGGTAAGGTGTTTGCAGAAAAACATTTCAAACTACTTAGCCATATTTTAACACGGTTATTGGACTAACATGAATTAACCACTGCAACTCGAACAAGTGAGAAGTCCTATGGGTAGGATATCTAATGCACATAAGAGTTCCTAAGAACATGATTTCTAATATGCCAATGCAGTAATGACAAGTTATTTGGCTTGTTGTTAATCATTGCTGGTTTTTAGCTAAGCGTGGTTACAAGATGAGCGTAATGACAGACTGAAAATAAAGAACCTAAAGCAGGATTTCTAATGAATGAGATGCATGACCTATACAGGTATTCTATTGCGCAAATAAAATCCTATAAGCATGTTTTCTACCCATGATTTATACTAAACATGCATAACCCTCCCCCATATTCACTATTCACCCCCAATTGTTTGTTTACAAATTATTATAAACCAGTAGCATCTGAATTACAATACCAAAGAACAAAAAAATAAAAACAACTATGCTATAGGGAGCCTTCAATCAGGCCCAATCTTCCAACCTCAACCCCTTCGAGTTCACAGCCTTAGCCATGGTCTAGGTGCGGCAAAGCTCCCTAGGGCCCCATTGGGTCCCTAGCCAATTCCAGCACCTAGACATTTTAGAAGAATGCAGGACATGTGCAGTGTGGAATACCAGCCTTGTGTGTCAAATTTCAGTGAGTACTTAGAGGTACTCAAAGCAATGCTCACACGAAGGGGGAAGATCCTATTTTCTAAGAATAGTGTGAAGTGCAGGAAGAAGTATTTAAAAGAAGAGTTTTAAGAAAACAAGGGGTTTGTTTAGAAAGAAACAACAGAACAATAGCATAAAATTGCATACAATGATCATGGGGAAAGGGAAGCAAGTAGATCACACAATGCTAAAAGGGATGCAGGTTTAATGGACACGACTACACAGAATCAGGGGATTCAGGGGACTGGGAGGTAGTATTGTTTAGGCATGCTAATGTGTAACAACAGGACATAGACATAACAAATAAAGTTAGGAGTAAACAAAGTCAGACTTAACATGTAACTCAGAAGGCATGGTGAAGCATTAGAGTAAAGAATCAATTACACACTGAACAGGAGAAGCATAAGTAGAAGAAAATCACAAAAATAATGAACGGAAACAAAAATAAACACATTGGTGTGAGACTGGAAAAGTTAATCAGGACATACCAGTAAAGAGCAAAAGCATGATGCAAAGATAAAGGAGTAACACTATATTAGCCTTGGCTTTCAGCCGGCTAATAATAAACAGGAGCAGAGAATAGTAGTGGAGCAAGAGAGCAAGAGAGAATGCAGATTTGAAAGTATTCAGTGGTGTGTAAGTCAGAAGACTATTGTGTGTTTGTGTAAAAGACTTAGGGTATTTATAGTTGAAAGTAGGGGGTAAAATAAGGTAAAAATCACAGAAATATGTTAATTGAAGAACTCGGAATCAATTAATCAAAGAATCAAGGAAGTACTCCCATTAATTAAGGGAATCAAAATCAAACGAAAATATTCAGCACCATATAAGGCAAGTAGGAAAAATCAGTGTACGAATAAATAAGGAGGGGATCAAGATTCAGTATTGCATATAGTAGCCAATTAAGACCAAATTCAGGAAAATTCTAATTAAGGAAAGGCTTAAAAGAACAGAGTACTATAACAAATAAGGTAACAAAACCAATTAATTCAAACGAGCGGGTAGAATACTAGGGTTTTAAAAGAAAGTTTTTGAATTACCAATCAATCAAGGAAAATCAGAATCAATCATGTGAAGTGATGATTCTGCATTTTTAACATATAAATAGAGGTGAATGAACAAAAGTAGCGAGCCAAAATTAGCTATATAGGCAGAAGGGGAACAAGAGATGAACAAACACAATCACTCAGAGCTAGTAAAAACAAGTTAAGATTCAGCAAGACATATTCGAAGCATGGTGACCATGAAACATTAACAAGAGTCAAGGGACATCAGGCTAACACACACAATCAAACGAAGGAGCATGCTAAACATATAGAATCAGAGTAAAGAGAATCATGCTAACACGGATAGTCAGACGAAGGAACATGCTAACACATAGAGACAAGGCCAAGAAAATTAGTCTCTCACACATAACCAAGGCAAAGAGACGTGCCAACACCCATAATCAAACAAGTAAACATTTTAGATATTAGGTTTTTTTTAGCAGAGTCAAATTGAAACAGCGAGAGCATAGAAATAGGTCAGAATAAACAAAGAAAAGATTTAATCATAAAGGAAACAGTTAAAGCCTGTGTAAAAGAAATCTAAGAACCCTAATTTTAAAAGAAAGTAAAAGGTGGTTCAAAGTAAAAGATCTTTCAGAATAAACTCGAAAATAAGCAGAACATAGAGGAAAACATGAAAATATCATGAGAATAGCACTGTTTTGAGAGATTCAGGAGAGAGTTAGGGTTTCAAAAGGGAAAACCCTAATAAAAGTTGAGAGAACCTGTCGAAACTTCATAGATCGTGTCGTATAGGGTGTGATTTCGCCTGAAATCACACCGGAGAACCCACAAGTTGCAGAACCAGGAACCCTTGGTCTCAACCACCATGGTCCATAAACCTCGAAGGTCCTAGAGGTGTTGAACAGGACGGTGGAGGCCCATCGGAGCCTTGGTGAAAGGGAGGTGGCCGGAAACAAACCAGGCAAAACTTTTTAGGGACTGATTCACATGGTGGGGGGTTTTTGGGGTCTCAAAATAGAGGGAATCGGTGAGCTAGGGTTTCATGGCGGTTGATGGTCGAATGGGGTGAGATTGGAGGTGGCCGGAGAGGCGGTGGAGATCATCGGAGAAGAGAGAACCAGAAGGTTCTAGAGAGAAGGGAGAGGAAGAGACGAGATAGAGAGAGAGNAAAGCAATGCTCACACGAAGGGGACATAACCTATTTTCAAAGAATAGCGAAGTGCAGGAAGAAGTATTTAAAAGAAGAGTTTTAAGAAAACAAGGGGTTTGTTTAGAAAGAAACAACAGAAACAGTAGCATAAGATTGCATACAATGATCATGGGTAAAGGAAGCAAATAGATCACACAATGCTAAAAGGGATGCAGGTTTAATGAACAGGACTACACAGAATCAGGGGATTCAGGGGACTGGGAAGCAGCAAAGTTAGGCATGCTAATGTGTGACAACAGGACATAGGCATAGCAAATAAAATTAGGAGTAAACAAAGTCAGACTTAACATGTAAATCAGAAGGCATGGTGAAGCATTAAAGCAAAGAGTTAATCACACATTGCGCAACGGAGAAGCATAAGTAGAAGAGAATCACAAAAATAATGAACTGAAACAAAAATAAACACATTGGTGTGAGACTTGAAAAATTAATCAGGACATACCAGTAAAAGAGCAAAAGCAGGATGCAAAGATAAAGGAGTAACACTATATTAGCCTTGGCTTTCAGTCGGCTAATAATAAACAGGAGCAGAGAATAGTAATAGAGCAAGAGAGCAAGAGAGAATGCAGATTTGAAAGTATTCAGTGGTGTGTAAGTCAGAAGACTGTCGTGTTTGTGTAAAAGACTTAGGGTATTTATAGTTGAAAGTAGGGGGGTAAAATAAGGTAAAAATCACAGAAATATGTTAATTGAAGAACTCGTAATCAATTAATGGAAGAATCACGGAAGTACTCCCATTAATTAAGGGAATCAAAATCAAACAAAAATATTCAGCACCATATAAGGCAAGTAGGAAAATCAGTGTATGAATAAATAAAGGAGATTTCGAGATTCAGTATTGCACATAGTAGCCAATTAAGACAAAATTCAGGAAAATCCGAATTAAGGAAAGGCTTAAAAGAACAGAGTACTATAACAAACAAGGTAACAAAAATCAATTAATTCAAACGGGCGAGTAGAATGCTAGGGTTCTTTGAAAGAAAGTTTTTTGAATTACCAATCAATCAAGGAAAATCAGAATCAGTCATGTGAAGTCATGATTCTGCATTTTTAACATATAAATAGAGGTGAATGAACAAAAGTAGCGAGCAAAATTAGCTATATAGACAGAAAGGGAACAAGAGATGAACAAACACAATCACTCAGAGCTAGTGAACACAAGTTAAGATTCAGCAGGCCATATTCGAAGCATGGTGACCATGAAACATTAACAAAGATCAAGGGACATCAGGCTAACACACACAATCAAACGAAGGAGCATGCTAAACACATAGAATCAGAGTAAAGAGAATCGTGCTAACACGCATAATCACATAGAGACAAGGCCAGGAAAATTATTCTAACACACATATTCAAGGCAAAGAGACATACAAACACCCATAATCAAACGAGTAAACATTTTTCGAAATTAGGGTTTTTAGCAGAGTCAAATTAAAACAGTAAGCCATAGAAATAGGTCAGAATAAACAAAGAAAAGATTTAATCATAAAGAAAATCAGTTGAGAGCATGCGTAAAAGAAATCCAAGAAACCCTAATGTTCAAAGAAAGTAAAAAAAAATGATTCAAAGTAGAAGATCTTTCAGAATAAACTCGAGAATAAGCAGAACACAGAAGAAAACATGAGAATGGCATGAGAATAGCACTGTTTTGAGAGATTCAGGAGAGAGTTAGGGTTTCAAAAGGGGAAACCCGTTGGTTTAAATAGGGTATTGGGCTATTTAAAAATCTGATAGGGGTGTGGCCAATTTGGCTATAATTGAAATAATAAGGGTTGTTTGTTAAATAGCCAATTTCCCCTTTTGTTATTTTATGAAAATAGTAAAAAATGATTTGAAAATAAATTAAAGGTACTGGGCTAATTAATAACATATAAATGTTAATGTAAAAATACTAAAAGTGATTTTATAATTATAAAATGCTGTTAATTGTAAAGTAGGCTATAATTGCAATTATATGCAATTTAGCTTAAAAAAATACCAAATGAATTTGTAAAAATACATAAAAATTACCTTAACTATATTAGTATAAATATGAGAATAAAAATAAATTACTCATCAAAAATGATAATTTTTGGTAATAACTATTGATTTTATACTGCTAAAAATGGACAATAAATTGATTTTAAAAACTTTAAAAATCAGGAAAAATGCCAAAAAGCTTAGCTATGCTTATATATACACATACATGCCATTTTGAAAGTAAAATATACAGGGAAAAATTGGGTATCAACAGCTGCCCCTCTTTACCCGAGAAGGATGAAAGAGTTGTCGGGTAAGGATATGATGGCCAATGTTGACCGAAAGAAACGATTTGAAGAATTTTGACCGAGCTCTGGTTTCTGAGCTGCCTACATATCCCTGGTTTTACAGGAATCAGGCCATATGTAGTTCGGGGATCCGTCGGGGGAACATGCCGATGGAGATTTGAAAGACGGACGCGATATTTGGGTTGGGAAGGATGGTCAGGGACCGATGGGCTGCGGGAACCGGAGCGATAAACCTGTTGGATT